>NC_054081.1:22448792-22748792 GCF_017562075.2 Anopheles merus
ATCACTGCTCGCAAGGGCGGTGGTCCTGCTAATTACAACAAAAACCTAACCCAAAACACAAAAAAACTACTAACAAATCTATCCGAAACGCCATACTTGTGAAACAGACACACACACCAATACACATTCAAACATACATACACACACATGCACACACATGCACACACACACACACACACCACACACACACACACACACACACACACACACACACACACACACACACACACACAACACACACACACACACACACACACACACCACACACACACACACACACACACACACACACACACACACACCACACACACACACACACACACACACACACACACACACACACACACACATATATATATATATATATATATATATATATATATATATATATATATATATATATATATATATATATATATATATATATATATATATATATATATATATATATATATATATATATATATATATATATATATATATATATATATATATATATATATATATATATATACACACATATGCACACACACACAAACACAAACACAAACACTCACAAACCACACATAAACCTGTCCCAACGGGTGCATGCTGCGTTGAAAACACTAGGGTCCTATCATTCTGTCCGATACTGTACTCGAGGTACAGTTGTACGATCATCGCATTACAGGAGGTTGCAGAGGTCGAGATCATATGCTTCGTCATTATCCTGTGGAAAAGAAATTTTCCAAGGCTTGCTCGAATTCTTCTGGTTGAAGTTGAAGTAGTCCGCTCTTGTCCGTGGGCATTGCAGGGGTCTTAATCCAATCCATATTCCAGGGTTCTTTGGGATGGTTTGTCTGCATCATTCTGCATTCTTACCTCTGGTAGCAGAGTTGAGGTGCTTTGAGAACTCTTGCGGAACTCTTTTTGTAGTATTTGCGGAACTCTTTTTGTAGAGTTTATCTTAACAAGGACTTCGTCCATGCAAAGACCTTCTGTCTCAAGCTGTAGCTGACTCAACATCCATACAAACCACGCTCATTCATTCATTCATTCATACGTACAGTCACTCATCACAAGCAAACTAGCGATTTACAACATGTAGCACAAAGACAAACAGATGGAGTGGTGAGTGGGATACATAACTCATTCAGCCAGCCATGCAAGAGCAAGCCGCATGACGATGATACATGACCACACCCCGCTGCCAAAAACCGCGAAGATGCTACGAGCGAGCAAGTCCCTCTATAGCACCCCGCGATCTATACCATCGGCGTGAGAGTGCATGACAACGACAACGACCAACCAATACACAGCCAGCCACAATAGCTGTGTTATAGGAATATTACACAGTTCATCCGTTAGTCCTGCAGAACTCAAAGATGATCCTTAAAAGGCTCCAGTCTGTCCCAGCCAGTATATCCCGGATGGGAACACCAGGAGATCTTTCCAGCTTTTCGACTGCATCCAACAAAGTGGGTCGTGCAGCCTCGTATTCCACGCAAGACCATAGAAGATGGTCTATGTCGTGAAATCCAAGGCCGCAGCCACATGCTTTTGTGACGACCTGTCCTATACGCTGGAGATGTGCGCCCAATGCGAAATGATTAGACCTAAGTCTAGACATCATTCGAATGAATGCACGCTCTCCACAGATGTCGCGGAACCAAGGTTTTAAAGAACTCTAGGAGAGATCGAGTACAGGAACCTCCCAAGTTCATCCGTGTCCCACAAGCCCTGCCAGCGTGCAATGCAGAAAGCCTGTGGAGCCCGTAAGAGCTCGTGAAGGAGGATAGGTCTATCGTAAAAGGATCCTTCCGAAACACTCTTCATGGCCAAATGGTCTGCTTTCTTGTTTCCTAAGATGCCGCAATGAGCAGGCAACCATAACAGGGATATTCGAAACGATTTTCCAAACAGGAAGCTTAGGACTTTTAGAATTTCTTTTACAAAATGGTCTGGGCTCTTAATAGCCTTCACGGATTTTAATGCTTCAAGAGCGCTTAGGCTGTCTGAAAAAATTACATACTGATCCGGACGACGATTGCGGCGAGCTCCGCTACGTAAACTGAGCATGGTTGGCGTAATTTAAAATATGCTTCGGTACACGTGTTGCATACACCAAAACCAATGCCCTGCTCTGATGAGGATCCGTCAGTGTAAAAATGGTTTACATAGGTTTATAGGTTAAGGGGGTCTTTGGGATGTGCACCCCACCAGAGTCCGGCAATCGTTCTGAGAAAATTGATTCTTCTTGTACACTTCTGTACCAGATAGTCAATATGTGTCCTCTATACATTTTTGCTATCAAACCAAACCCCTAGGTATCGAAAAGATCTAGCAATGGATATCTTTTTACCATATAAAAAGATATCGACCTTTGGGTCAACCAAATTCAAGCGTCTATTACTCGCAGTGTTGTAAAAGAAAGAGAATATCAGCATTTCCGTTTGCTCTGGAGAAAACTCGATACCTAGGTTTGTGGCCCACACTTCTAAATTGTTGTGTGTGGTTCGCAAAGTTATACAACAAGGGGCTCAAACAGGATCCTTGTGGTAGTCCATAGTAACTGACTCTCCGAATTTTCATGTGGCCATTGTCGAAATTCATTGCCTTTTCCGAAAGGAGGTTGAATAAGACGTTATTCAGTCTTGGGGTTAAGCCCGCAGATTCTAACTTTTGACACAGAACATTGACTGATACTGAGTCAAAAGCCCCCTTGATGTCAAGAAATACAGATGCCATCATTGCTTTACGAGAATGAGCCATTTCGATTTCGGACACAAGCAGCGGCAAGCAATCGTTGGTACCCTTGCCTTTGCGAAAGCCAAATTGGGTACTTGACAAGAAGCCTTTGGATTCAATCCAATTGTCCAGTCTAAAAAGAATCATTTTCTCAAATAGTTTTCGCAAGCAAGATAGCATAGCTATCGGTCGGTAAGAATTATAGTCTGATGCCGGTTTGCCAGGTTTCAACAAGGTGACTACTTTCACTTCTCTCCACTCCAACGGGATGGTGTTAAGCTCCAACATAATGTTGAATAATATCAACAGCCGTTTCCTCGCCAGATCTGGCAGATTATGGAGCAATTTGTTCCGAATCAGATCCAATCCTGGAGACGAATTATTGCTGGAGTACAGAGCAAGCGATAGTTTAACCATTGTGAACGGTGAATCCATTTGCGGTTCACTCCCATGAGCACTCTGTTGAAATGGAGGCGCTTGAGCGAAATCAGGGCAGACTTTTTGTGCAAATTAATTTATTGCCGCTGCCTACCTGCCTCCATGAATGATATGATGCCATGAATGAGGAGAAAATAAGTGCATTGATCGACTTTGTTGCTAATATCTGCACTACTCTTGGTCCGAGAGACAGATTCATGCTTATTGGTGATTTCAATCAGTCTACGCTATCCTGGACATCGGCGTCAGAGGAAAATGGAGCTGCTTTTGATTTCTATGAGCCTCATGCACGCTCTGCGCGCAGAGTCCAGTTCTATGATGGTTTGCATCAGAATGAACTATACCAGCTTAACTTTAATACTAACTCATCGGGGCAAATACTTGACCTAATTTACGCAAATTGGCCAGCTGCATCTACATGTTCGTCAATACGTGTCTGTGAATATCCCCTTACTACTATCGACGGACACCACCCTCCGTTTGACTTTGATTTGGACAACGTAGCCCCAGTTACGATCGCTACAGCCATTGATGCTGATAACAGGTTGAATTATGCTCTTGTTGACCTTCCAAAATTGGTGCGAATGATTTTATCTTTTGACAATTCTTTTAACTGTTCTAACTATTCAACCATTGACGATGCCACACAAGCTTTTTGTGAGTTCATGAGATTTGCTATATGTTAATGCACTCCCGTTAAAATTCCTCGTCGTGGGCCACCATGGGCTGATCGCACACTAAATGCATTAAAAAAAGAAAAAAGAAAAGCCTATTCTCTGATCAACGAGCAGAACGAAACAGCACGTCACGTCTTTACTACAACAGAGGTCATTCTCTCTATCGCCGATATAATAGATCCTATCACCGAAGTTATTTGCAACAAGCTGCACGTTCCCTCTGCAAGTACCCTAGGCGCTTTTGGAGTAATGGAGTATTGGAGTGAGCGAATATGAAAAGCAAGGTTGTCGTTCATCACGGGACTTCTCGACGGCCGTATTGACTTTCCGTCACTACTGGCTGCCATTAACCTGTACGTTCCTGCCAGGCCGCTCCGGACTCGGGCAATGTTGGCCCTTGACGACCTTAGAACGCAATTTGGCCCCTCTGACCCGTTCCTACTCATGTGCCGTGCTTTTAACGCCGTCAGCGACGGTTTTGAGCTGAGGATTTTGCCAACTGAGTTTAATGATCGTGTTTCTGTGTTAAATTTGGTTCCATAGTGCACATTTTTATGTTCTATGTTATTGTAATCCATTGTAAAACACTCATTGTAAAACATTGCTAGAATGGTTCGAGAGGGCATTGCTGTCCATCGATAGACAAATAAACATAAACATAAATGGCTCTAGCCATGCCCCAGAAACCCTTTCGCTCTCGTTTGTTGCTTTGCTGTTGCGCATCCTTTCCGCCATGCTCTGAAGCTCCGTTAGCGAAGTGGAAGGCTTGATATTTTTAACATACCTCGGCCAGTATGACCTTTTTTTGCTTCAAGCAAGATCCATGGAACCGGTGTCTCTATACCTGGCAAAAGTCTTCCGCTTCGCTGAGAATGCCGCTTTACAATCCGCGTCCCACCAAGGAGTGGGTGGTCTTTTAAAAATCCTTGCCTGGGGGGTGGCCTCGTTTGGGCACCGAGAGCGCACTCGTTTATCGCCATAACGAGATTTGTGTACTCCTCATTTACGGAGAAACTGGGTTCTACGCAGTTTAGCAAAGCGGTCATTTGGTCGCCGTATTTCGTCCAGTCGATGTTCCTCGTTAAGTCACAATTAACGGGGACTTGATCGACTGTACGACTCCTCTTGACAATCGAGATCTTTATTGGCAGATGGTTGCTGTCAAGCGGGTCTTGGATTACCTTCCACATAGAATCCAGCCCTAAAGACGACGAACAAAGAGAAAGGTCTATTGCGCTGGGTCGTGCCATAGGTGAGGGCACCCTAGTTACTTCACCAGAGTTTAAAATCGTCAAACTGTATGTGTCGCAGATATCCCTAATGATTGGTGCACGATTATCGTCATGCGTGCAACCCCAATCTGATTCGTGGGCATTGAAGTCGCCCAGGATGAAAAACAGTTTTGGTAGTACCGTTACTAGGGTTTCAAGATCCTCGTTGATCTTCTTTGGGTGGGATATAAATTGAAGCAATAGAAACATCAAGATCCCCTAGTTTTGTCTGTATAGCGACGTATTCGATTCCCTCGGGTGTGGGGAGGGGTATTCTGTAGAAGCTGTGACTACTTCGAATACCAATTAACACTCCCCCACCACGCCTATCAGTAGCTGGATCATGTCGATCTTGACGAATTATATTATATCCCGGGAAGGTAATATTTTTATCGGGTGAGAGCCAAGTTTCGCTTAGGGCAAATGCGTTACAATTGTGTTGCCTGTATCAATAGTTCCATTGTAGTATAGTAGTCATTGGAGGTATTAATCATCCAAGCGAACCATCATACTGAGGCATGGCCATTTTGATAACCATTGCCTGACCATTCCTCTTAGGAAAGGAAATGCCAAAGGGATTATCCCGGATAGGGGTTCCGGGAGGTAAAGGGAGTCTAGGACGGATTGTAAGATTTCTGTCAGGCTTGGGAGGGATTGCCTGGAAAAGGATCTGCGTTCACTGGGGAAAGCCAGATTGCTAGGATTGGGAGGGTTGCGGGAAGGTGGACGAGTACGAACATCACGTGGGGGCATGGGACCCTGGGATTGGCGTTGAATCGCATCAACGTGACGTCGAGGTGCCTTTTTAGGGGGAACAATTTTGTTTTTCCGGATCCCTTTGATTGACACCCTCGGTGTAATCGATCTTTTCACTCCTGTTAAAGGGGCCAGATTGGGTAACGGTTCATTACCCTTAAGAAGTGAGAGTGTATCGAACGGATTCACTTCTGAGGTTTTCTTCAAAACTTCGGCGAATTACCTCTTTGAATTCTAAAGGACGGCTTTTTTATGCTCGGCCTGCTTTTTGCGGTACACTGAGCAAGTAGACACTTCGTGCCATTCCTGTTTGCAATGGACGCACTTTTGGGTGTCAGCCTTGCATTCTTTATTATTTATTTATTTAATCTTCAACGGGCCGTATGGCCTAATTAAGATGTAACAGTTCAATTTAAAAAAAAAACATAGCAAAAACAAGATTTGCATCGCAATTCACTGCGGCCACGGCAAAAGCCGGAGACGTTCCTTGAAGCACTGAGTTGAGATGTCGAAGTCGAAGCAATCCGAGACAGTGTTGAAGACAGCCGACATGCGGAACATAGGGTCAGACCGACCAGCACTGGAACGGGGTTGTGCGAGCCGTAGAGTTTCTATAGACCTAAGTGTTGGGGATGGTGCATAGACATCGACTCGATGCAACAAAGGCGATGAGTCGATAGAGCCATTTAGCAATCCAGCGATGAAAGAGCACTGTGCAATGCGTCTTCTAACCGAAAGAGGTTCTAGGCCTAGAAGACGGCATCGCGCGCATACGGAGGAAGATTATTGCGATCCTGTCAGGGAAGTAGGCGTAGGGCATATCGCGTGAGCTTACGTTGAATCGCCTCAAGTCGAGCAATTGAAGAAGCGGTAGTTGGGCTCCAGACTACGCACGAATATTCCAGAACCGAACGAACGACACAGTTGTACACAGCTTTGATGCACATGGGGTTGCGGAATTCATTAGTTGTATTGATAACCACGCAAAGTAATTGATTTCTTCTGGCTACAACGTCATCGATATACTGTTTAAAGTTCAAGCTAGAGTCAAGCAGAACGCCCAGGTCTTTGGCATGATTCTGTCGATTAACTGCAGTGCCGTCCATGAAGTAGGTCCCAGTCACTGGGCTCCTGCATCGACTAAAAGACACAAAGTAGCATTTCTCGATGCAGATAGTCAGTCCATTACGCTTGCACCACGAACAGAAAATTTCGATGCAGTCTTGCAGGAATGTACAATCACCTGTGTTGTGAATAGGCGCAAAAAATTTTGCGTCGTCGGCAAACAGACTGATACTGTCGGGAGGTAAAGCGAGGGTAACATCGTTGATAAACAATATGAAGAGAAGCGGGCCAATATTGCTTCCTTGTGGCACACCCGAGCTGCTGACTATTTCTTTGGACATGTGCTTATCAATTTTCACGATGTATGTGCGATTAATTAGGTAAGACTTAAGCCACTGTACGAGCGAGCTGGGAACTTCTAGCTTGTCGAGTTTAGCGAGAAGAATTGCGTGCGGAAGAGAGTCGAATGCTTTCAGACCTGTATAAATTGCATCGACTTGAGCTCCGGCATCAATTTGACTAGTGCAATAGGTTACAAATTCAACCAGGTTCGTGGTAGTCGACTTTTTGGCACGAATCCATGTTGATACGGGCTTAGGTAGCTGCGGCATCACTTAGCAGATTTTTGTATATCACTAGTTCGAACACCTTCGCAATGGCACACAAAGATGTAATACTCCGGTAGTTGATGGCATCTGTCCTGTCGCCCTTTATGTAAATAGGAACCCTCCAAGATTTCCTCCATGTTTTGGGAAAGTAGCCATTGGCTAGCCATGCATTGAACATTTTTGCAAGGATAGGTGCTACTGTCGTTTGACAGCGTTTCAGCACGGAAGAAGGAATTCCGTCGGATCCAGGAGCGAAGGAAGGCTCTAGTTGCATTAGGGCTGATAAAACGATCTCACTGTCTATAAAAAGAGGACTCATGTTAATTGCGCCAGCCGGAGTGTTGACGAGAGCAGCATCAATGGTATCGGTATCATTCATAGCCGGTAAAAAGCAATCTGCTTAGCGATCCGCGAAGGGATTGCACATGTCATTAGTGTTGGCACTTGTTGCTCCTTTGTACGTAATAGATTTCGGTGTATGCGTGGATTTTGTTTTGCTGTTGTAGAAGCGCCAAAACGAGTCAGCACACCTGCAGAGGTTACGTTGAATTTTACTCAAATATGTGCCATATCGAAACCTGTTATAGCTGCAGTATAAAGAGTGCGTGTCAAAGTAGATCGAGCGAGATCTTTGGCAGCGGCGCGTTTGGTAGTGACGATAAGCAGCTCTTTTTACACGTTTGAGTCGTTTGAGTGTGCGGTCCGCCCAGGGGGGGTTAGGTTTAGGACGCTGAACTGGGACGCATACAACAAAGGCTTGCAGCATAAAAGACGAGAATGAACATACTGCTTCGTCAAGTGAAACAAAATTGGAACAGTGAAAGCTATTGTTAAACATTGATATCATGTCGTTCAGTTTCACATAGTCAGCTTTAGCAAAGTTATAACGATAAAATGCGGTTGTCGTCGAGCTTTGTCGAGTCGTCGAATTGCGTCGGGTCGACGAGTTTATACGTATATATATTTATACGAAGTCAAACGCCGGATGGTAGGAGTCAAGACCCAACTAACAAAATTGACATGCTTTCTCATTCTAACCAATATAACAGTAAACCTGAGAGAGTGAGAAAGCAGGTCGATTTTGTCGCTTGGGGAGGTGCAAGCGGAACAACACTTGGAAAGACGAGCGAACACAATTTAGCTGCAGCATTGTTAGCGTAGAGCAGGTCCATTTTTAAATTTTAATCCATCCACAAAGGTGTTGTTGGCCAGTGAGCGCGCAGTTGGTTCATAGTGCGTGATTGATGAGTATGCTGGCGAGGACGAAGGATCAGCTGTGGACCAGCTTATGCTAGGCTGATTGAAATCGCCAATAACAAACAGCAAATCCGAAGGCTTCAGTGTGAGAGTGAAGCCGCTGAATCATGTAGAGAGCGAAGAGTCGATATCTCGGAGCTAAGCTGCGGTGGAATGTATACTACCATGACGTACAGATGTGCGTTAGTGCAGGCGACGCGCACACAAATATACTCGAGAGAACGATCACGGGAAGGTAATTCTATCGACTCTTATGCGTTAGAAACGGCTAGCAAAACACCACCACCGCAAGAGCTAGAGCGGCTGAGAGAGCGATCACAGCGGTAAACAGAGAAGTTGTTGTTGAAGAGTAGAGCAGATGGAATGTTGTCAACAAGCCAAGTTTCCGTGAGGGCGATGAGATCGAAGTCAGCCTCCGATACAGTTAGGTGAAATTCTTTTGTTTTAGTACGCAAACCTCTAACGTTTTGATAATAGCAGCTTAAATACTCAGCGGTAGCATTGTCATTGTGGCGGTTGGATAAAGCGGGTATACGGTAAGTCAATTGAGCTGCGTTGTCAGAGCATGAGGCTTGGCGTGTTTGTTGCGTGCAATGAGCGGAACTTCGTCTAGTTGAGAAAAAAGCGATCGATTGTAGACTGGTGCAGGTGCGGAGATGAAGCGCGGTGGTTTTGGGGCGGTTCAGAAACAAGTGATGAGTCGGATGCTTCCAAGGTATCATTCACCGGGGGTGACACTGTTGTGATGATGTTGTTTCATGACCAGGTGGAGTAGAGATGCGTGCGGCTAAACGGTGAGTCGTTGTTGGTGTGCGTGTGGTGTAGCGGTGATCAGTACTAGTTGCTGGTGTGCGTGTTGTAAAGCGGTTTCGGGTGGCTATTGGAGATGAGGTTTGTTGGTCGTGTTGACGGGATGGGAAAAAACTCGCGTTAAACGATACCGACGGGATAAGCGATAAGCGGGATAGGCGGATCCAGATCCTATCTGTGCATGGCTCACGAGGTGCAGCTTGAAGCGGTGATGATAACGGATAGGTTCCCACCAGTTTTTTCGGTTGTGTAGGTGCCGGCTGGACGGCAATCGTGGTGTTGGTGTATGCGTTTGGTGATGACGCAGCACAAAGGATGTTACCGCGACTGTTTACAATTCTGTTTACACCAGGAGATGCCGAATCCTCGATTAAGCGCCTCCGCTTTCTACCAGTAGCCGGTCGAGGATCAGGATTCCGAATGTGAGGCGTGGATGCAGTTTGAAGGAGGGTGAATCCACTGCGAACTTCGGCGACAATAGGCTCAACAAGCTTGCCGATAGCTGCTACAGCTGAGGTGAGGGCGGCTTGGAAACCGACCTGGGCGCCTATTTCTTTTACCGAACGGCAGCGCGGATTTTAAGAATGTTAGTGCAGCCGATGCAGCTCCAGTGCAGGTCGACATTGGACAATACTGCGTCAATTAGCTCGGGGGGGGGGGGGGGGGGGGGGGAGGCAATTAGCAACAGCCGCGGTGGAACGTAGCGTCACAATATGCACAACTGATGATGCAGCCGGTGGCCTCTAGCGGTTCAGCACACGAGAAGCAACTAGCCGCCATCACGAAATCACGCGTAATCACAGCACAACACTGCTAAGCCGAGCAGGAAAAAACAGCAGGAAACCACAGTTGCGGTGCAACTAAACAATTCGCCAACACGCAACGATGATGTGAAGCAGTTTAATAGTCCGTAGAATAGGCAACAATGCGATGCGACGCAGAAAATACAAGAAAATTACTGAAAAATCACGGAGCGCGACTGGCAGTACTGTACCCTCCAAAGTGATCCGGTGTGAGGAAGTCCCACGGAACACCTTCTTTCCGTCAACCATTTTCGAAGCGTACAGTTTTTTCACTACAAGGACCTTGATACGAGGCGAGGATTGATAAAGGAATGCCCCTTGTCTGTACTGAAGGATATCCTCTAAGGTATTAAAAGTCATCTACCACACCGACGACTTCCACCAATCCACCGGGAATATACACCCGGTAATCCTCCGTATAGTCCGGATCGGCCACATTTGCATTGGCCTGCACCCGATCCTTTGCGGTGACACGCAACTTCTTTGGATGCAGTCGGATGACGTCCAAAACACCAGGGTATTTTTTGTAGATCGATGCTGTGATCGATCTAACGTCAAGCGGCTTGGTACGAGGCATAAAAAAACATTATGTGCCCCGTTAAAAAAAGCATGATACCTTGATTTTAAATTCGCTTTAGCAGAATCATCTCGCGATGTTGAGGCGAAAGGTTCATCTAAAACCTTTTTCTTCGCCATCTGCCCTGGGTCAAAACTTTTGCGCTTCACTGTAATGAAGCCTTCATCAGATTCATCCATGGGCTCCGCCTCCATGGGAGAGCCCTAGCCAACGAATTAACTGTATGGGGAACAAGGATAATAGGATAAGAGAGGAACACTTACCAAGCACAGGACAAATGAGAGGAGAGCGCACGCGATAAGATGCGAGCGCACGAGATGCGAGCGCACAAGAGATGCGAGCCGTACGCACTTGTATCGTCGATGCGCTCAACTCTCTCTAACGGGTAACGCACAAACAATTAAACACACTACACACACTTAACACTGTACAATTTTTACGCACAGCAAGCACAGATCGCTTCACGTTCAACCAAGCGTACGCAAATCTTCGTGGTGTGTATGGTATGGTGTGTATAACGTCCGATTCGCTTCGTGGTTGGCGACAGAATGCAAAGAAAATTTATGCGAAGTTTTAAAAAAGTTAGAAATGCATAAAGTGAAGATAAATGAAAAAAAGTCGCAATTTTTAAAACTGAAGTAGAGTACCTAGGCTACAAAATATCAAAGAACGGAATAACACCGAATGAGTCGAAAAGTAAAAGCGATTATTAAAGCTCCGGTACCATCATATGTGATGCAATTACAAGAGTATCTAGGCATGATAAACTACTACAGCAGGTTTTTGCCAAATCTAGCAACAATACTAAGCCCAATGTATGAACTTCTACGCAAATACAAAAAAAATGAATGGTCAAAGGAGTGTCAGGAATCATTCGAGAAAACAAAAGCAATGTTAGTTACCAACAACATTTTAGTTGATTAGTTGAAGTTTGATCCAAAAAAAACCTGTCATATTAGCAGTGGATGCAAGTCCTTACGGTTTAGGAGCAGTGTTGTCTCATGAAATTGGAGGAGTAGAAATGTTAAAACAGCGACGAAAAGCAAACCATCAACCGAGAAATGAACGCGACGAACTTTGATCAAAAAGAACAACGACCAAGCTTCGATATTAATTCTTTTATTCCTGAGACGCAACTGTACGAGTTCACAATTTTTCGTTCGCTTATATACTACCGTACACCAGTACTGTCAAACCCAAACAACAAAACGTTGCTTATTCTTAACACTCCTCCTCAACGTTTTGACTTGTAAAATTCAAGTATTTAGACATATTTACATGTTTGATCGCACCCAAAGGTTTGGTCAGAATGTCCGCTTTCATTTCTGCACTTGGGCAGTACCTGATCTGAACTACATTATTGTCTATTAAACCTTTGACAAAGAAAATTTTAGTCTCAATGTGTTTTGATCGTCTTGTGCATCTACCCGATTCCGCGAAACTAATACATGCTTGATTCTTCATTCACTACTAATATATACTAATTCATATACTAATTCATATATCACCGTAGGTTCGTTAACTGACTCACCCATATCATTTAATAAACGTCTAAGCCATATTATCTCCTGACATACTTCAGTTAATGAACAGTATTCAGCCTCCATTGAAGACAAACTTACACTAGTTTGGCGTCTACTTGCCCATGATATTACTCCTCCTGCATAAAATACTACGAATCCTGTTGTAGATTTCCTTGAGCTCATATCACCTGCCCAATCAGCGTCTGAGAAGGCTTCCAACTTTTGATTACTTGTCCCTCCAAGATTCAAACACCAATCCTTTGTGCCTTTTAGATATCTGACTACACGTTTTGCAGCAACCCAGTCCTGTTCCGTGGGTTCATTAAACTTTCTGCCAAGAAATCCTACACTAGCGGAAATATCTGGCCTAGCGCAATTAGCAATCAACATCAGACTTCCAACAACGCTTCTATATTTTGTACTTTCCGTCAGCGTTTTACTTGGGTTTTCATCACGTAAAAATCCTACGTCCATTGGAGTTTTAGTTATATTTGCATTTTCTAAACCCAATTTTGAAATGAGACCTTCTATATGTGTTTTAGCACTCAAACTAAAAAAACCTTTATCATTTCTAATCACCTGAATTCCTAAAAAATGTTTTACGTCGCCTAGCGTTTTAATCGCAAAATGTTTCTTTAATTCTCTGAAAACCTTAGTGATACTGTTTTCATCTTTACATGCGACTAATATCATCAACATAAACGATTAAGAATACATCGGAACGCACAAACAGACAAGGGTCAGCTTGACTTGCCTTGAAATCCATCTTTTCAACTACATTACTAAGAGTAAGATTCCAGCACCTTGCTGATTGTTTTAAGCCATAAATGCTCCTCCTCAAAAAACAAACTTATCTTCTTTTCCGCGTTCTTCATAACCAGGAGGTTGGCGCATATAAATTTCTTCTTCTAAATTTCCATGAAGGTAGGCTGTCTCAACATCAAAATGTTTAACAACTAAATTATCTCTACCAGCTATCGCTAGTAATGTGCGAACAGTATTATATTTGGTAACCGGCGCAAATGTTTCATCGTAATCCGTACCGTATATTTGATTAAAACCCTGCGCAACTATTCTTGCTTTGAATCGCACTACCTGTCCTTTTTCATCTTTCTTCATTTTAAACACCCAACGACTCCCAATCGCTTTCTTACCCGCCGGTAAATCCACCAAACACCATGTGTTGTTCTTTTCATGCGATCTTAGCTCACAGTCCATAGCCGCTTTCTACGAATTAGAGTTGGTCGAATTCATCGCCTCCGCCCACGTTGTCGGCTCTTCTTCGATGTGTGCAACACCAACGATGAACTCGTCCAAGTAACTCGGCAGCTTTCCACGAGTTTCGCGTACAGGCAAATTACTCACCGCATTGTCCTCGTCGGTCAATTGTTCATCGAAGTCAGCGTATGGATCCAGAAACTCAGTTTCTCCGGAATCCAGCGATTGTTCATCCTCTCCATCCGATGATATTGTTGCATTTTCGACAGAATGAGAAGCTGTATCGAAAACAACAATGCTATTGTCTTCGCGCTGGCTACTCGTGTGGTCCTCACATCGGCTGCTTGGATGCTCGTTTTCCAGGAATTTGGCATCACGACTCACTGTTATTTTGGCCGTCTTTACGTCAACAAAACGGTATGCCTTTTGTTCTTCAGAATAGCCGATAAGTGTGAGTTTCTTCGCCTTGCTCGCAAACTTTACACGCTTATTTTTGGGAATATGTACCCAAGCACTACAACCATATGCCCGGAGATGATCCACTTTTGGTTTTCTTTTGAACCACATTTCGTATGGAGTATTATTCACCGCGTTGGATGGCAAACGATTTTGCAAGTAAGCCGCACAAATTACTGCTTCCCCCCAATATGTTTTGTTCAAACCAGCACCCAAAAGCATCACGGTTGTCATTTCCTGCAAATACCGGTTTCTTCTTTCTGCAACTCCGTTTTGTTGCGGCGTGTATGCGGTTGATGTTTGCAGCAAAACACCTTCTTTTCTATAGAAGTTTTTAAATTTTTCACTTGTATACTCTCCGCCTCCGTCCGATCGAATCACTTTTGGTATTTTCCCGAGCTGATTTTTCACTAATCTCACAAAATTTATTATCTTGTCACACGCATCCGATTTCGAACGCAAGAGATACACATATGTGTATCGACTGTAATCGTCGATTAGTGTTAGGAAATAACGATTTCCACTCGGGGTTTCGACCGGCATGGGGCCACACACACCACTGTGCACTATTTCTAGTATTTCGTTAGTGCGTCGCTCAGCGCATTTCGGGATCTTTGTTCTAGACAATTTTCCCTCCAAACACACTTCACAAGTGAAGTCACACGCGCATGTTTTTACACCAGCACCAGTACACATATTTTTCTTGAACAAACTTTGGATCGCACTATTTTCACGGTGGCCGAATCGTTTATGCCACTGATGCACACAACAATCACCATTATTCTCGCATACAACGTAGCGGAACTTGGGGCAAGTGTGCCACCTTAAGCATTTCAAGTTATAACTCGCTAAAACGTGTTTTTCAAAAGCCGATTTAAATCTCATAACCATTTTACATCTATTTCCTCACTTATAAATGAGTTTCGCTTGAAAAAAGTGCAAACAAAACAGTTTTTGAAGCGTTTTAAAAAGGGTCCAAAAAGACGTTGTTTTTTGGGCTATGGGGCAAGAGTGCCACTCGTATGGGGCAAGACGGCCACCTGGTTAAAATAACCGTGTTTCTTAGATAATTGGATATTATTACGTTTATACCACTAGTATATGTATTCCTACATGTATTTAGTCCTCAATGAACCCTTTTTGACCACCAACTGTACCACAATATGGTTTGTTACTGTTCTGTTTTTCCGGGGTGGAATCCGCTCACAATAGCGCACCATTCTGCAGCACGCTACAACAATGTTTACATTTTTGACAGCTCGCGCCTATGAAAGATGGTGGCACACTTGCCCCAAACAGAGATGGCACACTTGCCCCAAAAGCTGTAACTTTTTTTAAATTGAATTTTTCAGTGACAAAAAGAAATTTTTTTTCAACTAACCCACAAAAAAATTTCACGTTTCCTCAGCTATACGGTGGTGTAAATATTTTCTCGGTTGATTGTTCGCACGATTTTTGAGAGCTTATTTGGTTGGATTAAAAAATTATAATATTCTGCTCACTTTGAAATTCAATATAAATCAGTTTAAAACAATGGGAAATATCGATTGGTCTATATGAAATTAGGCTCAGAATACCTAGTCATTGGAAAGCAACCAACTGTATACACAATTGATCATTAAATTAAAGTTTTTAAGGAAAAATGCTTGGTGGCACTCTTGCCCCGTATGGCACACTTGCCCCAAATTCCGCTATGCTGATTCTGTATGGTGCGTGTATAGGTTATTGCGCAAGGAACCTTGAATCATACAAACGTTGTTTTTGTGAATTTCACAGGACTCCTTTGTGAAGATTACTTGATAACTTTCCTCACAAAAACAAGCAACTGACAGCAAATTACTGCGTAAAGTCGGCACAAATAATACGTCTTTCACAAAAACTTTTCCTTTAGGGCCACTTACAGCACACTGTCCTAGACCTGTTGCTTTTATCGTTTTTCCATCCGCCAATGTAACATGTACGGCATCATGCTTGGAAAAACTATCTAACGTTTGAAACATCTTGACGTCGTTGCACATGTGCCGGCTGGCACCACTGTCAATTATCCAACTATTTCCACTCATCGCAGTCATAAGGTTTGCAAATACCTTTTGCTGTCCTTTATTCTTTTGAACTTTGGACAATCTCGCCGAAAGTGTCCAGGTTTGCGACAATGATAACATATCACTTTGTCTTTTGGTGATTGAACGCTAAACGCAGTTTCATCCGTTCCAACACTGGCACCACTCTCAGACCTTCTACGATATTCCTCACGCAATTTGTTCATTGCGAATTCCGAAGTCAACTCGACTTCAGGGCGATTTTCCAGGGACACTATCAGGCTATCATACGATTGCGGTAAACTCGACAATATTAGCGCCATAAACACACGATCCTTGAGTCCCTCAGCTACTGCTTGTAGACGTGCATGCAGTTTTACCATTTCATTGAGATGAGCCGGTAAATTTCCATCCTCTGGAAGTTTAAGGGAACACAATTTCCTTAGCACGCATAGCACTGATGGTAGCCCGCTACTCTTATGAACAGAGCAGAGTGAGTCCCACATTTCTTTCGCGGTTTGCTTATTCATAATATGAACCAGTTGGTTATCGTCCACCGTTGCACTAATCACTCCACGCGTCTTTGCATCACCAGTTTTCCAGTCATTAGTCGGAATTTCCGGCTTAGCATCTATCACATACTTGGATAAATCTTGCCGCAATAATTCCATCTCTGCACGGAATTTCCAAATTTCAAAATTATCCTCTCCCAAACGAGGGAGTACCACTTGCAAAGACGTCATGATTACACCGGAGTTTTTATACAACAGAACAATTACTGGCACAAACACTGGGCCCATAACCTGTTAAAACAGCGACGAAAAGCAAACCATCAACCGAGAAATGAACGCGACGAACTTTGATCAAAAAGAACAACGACCAAGCTTCGATGTTAATTCTTTTATTCCTGAGACGCAACTGTACGAGTTCACAATTTTTCGTTCGCTTATATACTACCGTACACCAGTACTGTCAAACCCAAACAACAAAACGTTGCTTATTCTTAACAAGAAAAACCTATTTATTTTGCTTCAACAACTCTTTCTCAAGCACAGAGAAATTATGCTCAGGTTCATAAGGAAGCATTAGCTGTTATTTTTGGTGTCCAAAAATTTCACAAGTACATTTACGACATCAAATTTAAACTGGTAACTGATAATTCAGGCATCAAAGAAATATTTAAACCGTCAAGAACAACATCTTCTATAGCAGTAGCTAGGCTGAGCCGATGGACATTGTTATTAGCGAATTATGAATACGTGATAGAGCATAGACCAGGAAAATGTATGAGTCATGTGGATGGGTTAAGCAGATTACCCTTGGCAGAAGTTTTAGAGATAGAAGATGAATTCACACAATTAAACACGATGTCGTCTTCCTCAATTATAGATATTGAGTTGGTCAAACAATTCCAAAAGTCATATAGTATTTTGCATTAAGTCTACGTAAATGTGAAGTACGGATGGTCAAATAATGTGAATTGGGAATTGAAAGATTATGCTAAAGTTTGCAACAGTGCAACAGTGCAACGGCAATCGAAGTGTTACGTTGTTGTTTTTCAACGATCGAGTAGTAATACCAGATAAGCTAAAAGATAAATTAGTCAGTCGATTCCATGAAAATCATGATGGGTTAGTAAGAATTAAAATGTCAGCTAGAAAACTCGTATGGTGGAAAAATATGGATAGAGATTTTGAACAGTATATAAAAGCATGTCAAGTCTATCAGAGTAGACAAATCGTACCAAAAAAAAAAGTCACAACGAAATGGTTACAATGCACGCGTCCGTTTCAAAGAGTGCATACCGATTTTTTCTTTTTTGAAAATAGTACACTATTCATAATAGTCGATAGTTTTTCCAAATTCATGGAGGTTAAAATTATGAGAAGCACTAATGCGGAAAATGTCATAGAGATGCTTGAAATATTTTTTGCATGTTTTGGATTGCCAGAGGAAATAGTGTCAATTAACGGAACCTTCTTTTGGTTCAGAAAAGTTTTTATCATTCTTAAGATCAAAAGGTATAAAAGTCAATAAGTCCCCGCCGTGCGCGGGGACCGGCGGGGTCCGGCCCAAGATCGGATCCGAAGTCCGTTGTTTTGGGCTGTAAATTAACAGGTTTGCTGATAAGTCCCCGGTCTAACAAAGAAAAACACATTTTTTTGTCAAAATTTGTTTTTATTATTCAACATAGTTCCCTTCAAGAGCGATACAACGATTATACGACCTTCCAATTTTTTGATACCATTTTGGTGGTACTCCTTCGGTTTTGAATCAAAATAGGCCTCAGTTTCGGCGACCACCCTTTCATTACAGCCAAATTTTTTCGCTGCGAGCATCCTTTTGAGGTCTGCGAACAAGAAAAAGTCGCTGGGGCCAGATCTGGAGAATACGGTGGGTGGGGAAGCAATTCGAAGCCCAATTCATGAATTTTTGCCATCGTTACCAATGACTTGTGGCACGGTGCGTTTTTGGTCAAATGTGAGCTCGCGCGGCACCCATTTTACACAGAGCTTCCGCATATCCAAATATTGATGAATAATATGACCAACACGTTCCTTTGATATCTTTAAGGCCTCTGCTATCTCGATCAACTTCATTTTACGGTCATTCAAAATTATTTTGTGGATTTTTTTATGTTTTCGTCGGTAACCACCTCTTTCGGGCGTCCACTGCGTTCACCGTCCTCCGTGCTCATTTCACCACGCTTGAATTTTGCATACCAATCAATTATTGTTGATTTCCCTCGGGCAGACTCTGGAAACTCATTATCAAGCCAAGTTTTTGCTTCAACTGTATTTTTCCCCTTCAGAAAACAGTATTTTATCAAAACACGATATTCCTTTTTTTCCATTTTTTTTACAAAAACAAAAGTTGCTTGACAAAAGACGCTCTGTCTCACAAACTAATTGACGTACAAACGTCAAATTTTGACACGAATCATTTGAAGGTTGGTACTATATAAAAATAATATGCGTTTAATACTAGCGGCGCCATCTATGTGTCAGACCGGGGACTTATCAGCCAACCTGTTAATAATGGGCGGATGGAGCGCTACCACGGAGAGAATGCGCTCTCTTGCTTGCCTTTAAAATACACGAGGCGCTCTCGCTGTAAAGAACGCTCGCTCGCGCTGTTTCATCATACCCCTTCCTTCCCGTTTCTTTCGGCTTGCGCTGCGCTGAGCTGGTACCCCTCCCACTTGATTCCAGCGAATTGCGCTGCGCTGGACTGATACCCCCTCCCACTTGTTTCTTTCGTAGCACGCTGTGCGCTTCCCTTCATTCGGACTTGGTGCACCCGAATCAAAACAAAAACTTGAACACATTAAACTTGGTTTATATTTTATCACTTTTATTTCAAATAAAGGGGCATTTTCGCACATAGCTTCACATAATCTTGCCACAAAATCACACACATTATTTATATTAAAAAAATCATCTTATTTAAAATAGCCGTCTAACTGCGTGGATCCCGTTGTTGGTATTCATTACAGCAAAAAAAAACATTGAAATAATGCAGGGCAAATCACACATTTAAGATAAACGCTGAAAGATAAGCGCAGCTTCATTTCAATGTGCACAACACTTCAACACTTAGCGAAACTTCGATCGCCCAGGACTTAGGCTAACAAGCGCGTAGCCATTCACGGCGAACGCTTGAGCTTAACTGACGATTTCGTGTGGTGGCAAGAAAGGGAGCGCACAGAGGAACACTCGCTGCACTAGTGCGAGCGAGACACCGATACCCGCATGCCGCTTCGAGAAAACCAAACTGAGCGCGCAGGCTGGAAGTGAACGCACACATTCACACATGTGTAATTGTGTGAGTGAAAAAACTGTGTAGAAACCAAAACACGCTCGCGCCTCCGCGTAATTCCGCGTATTTCCAACCGTCTCCCCATGCTTCTACATGCCCCTTGCCTGAAAGTCACACACTTTTTCATTCTCATTGCTAGTAGGGGCGAGTTAAGAGTTAGTGTTGCGTAAAGTGTGCTGCAGTGTGTGTCTTGCCTTGCAGTGTGTTCAGGGAGCGTACTGTGTGAAGAGTGCGCACTGTGCAAAGTGTGTGCATTGTGCGAAAAGTGCTAGCACTGTGCTAGCACTTCCGCACTGTGCTAGCCAAATGCGCACTTCAAGCACTGTGCTGTGCTGTGCGCACAGTGCGCACAGTAGCACTTTACCCAACACTATTGAGAGTCAGCAGTATCGATGATCGTGGCAACAAGATCGATGGCCACGATCGCTTAGCTAACATCGATACGCACCGTTAGCAATAAACCGGCTAGCAACAAAATCGCAAGTGGACAAAATTTACACCATGAGACAATTCGGACGACGGTGCAATCTGATACACTTCCCCCCACACCTTCCCTTCCCCATCTTCTATCCAACACTTGTCGATGAAACAATAAATTAAATCATTCAGAAATTGGCATTTGAATAGTTCACATCGTTATTCCACGTCCGAAACTTTAACTCGCGCAGGCTGGAAGTGAACGCACACATTCACACGTGTGTAGGAGGAGGAGTTGGATTAGCTCCAGCACAATTTAGCTCTAGAGCATTTTTTTTTAATTTTTAAGGCTAAAGCTGGAGGGTTAAATAGAAGCCACGGCAACGAAGCCATGACTTCATGATTAGGCTTCGTGATTCGTTATTCAACAGATTGTTTTTGGTAGAATGTAGTTGGGCGGCAAAATACCCTTTCGCAAGTACGATTATGCGTTGCGGCTATTTGGTAGCATAGGTCATGCAGGTGGCCCAAAAAATGAGGCAGCATTCCTATAGATTTTATTTGAGAGTAATTAAATGCGTTTGAAATATTTCAATAAAAATTTTGTTCCGCAAATTTCCGTTAAATGCCTTCTAATCGCCTTGTAATCGCCGGCGAATTGAAGGCGATCAGCAATGCATTTAGCAGCAATTAAATGCCTTTGAAATATGTCAATGAAAAATTTCGCATTTAATTTGAAATTTGAAATTGATACTGTCAAAAGAATACCTTACAAGCGTCTTCAGCACTCCACTGTAGTGATGGGTAAATTCAACAAAAATCCGGAATCGCTTCCGAATGACTCCGCCAAAATTGGAAGCGGTTTCGGAGGGTAGGTGCAAAACTCCGACCTCGGAGCCGTCTGGAGCTGTCGGAGCCGTCCGGAGCCGTCCAGAGCCGCTAGTCGGCAGCCGGAGCCGGTAGGAGCCGTCGGAGCCGTCTGGAGCCGTCCAGAGCCGTTCGGAGCCGTCGGAGCCGTCCGGAGTCGTCTGGAGCCGTCCGGAGCAGTCGGAGCCGCTAGTCGCCATCTGGAGCCGTCGGAGCCGTTGGAGCCGTTGGAGCCGTCGGAGCTGTCCAGAGCCGTTGGAGCCGTCGGAGCTGTCCAGAGCCGTCAGAGCCGTCGGAGCCGTCTGGAGCCGTTAGTCGGCAGCTGGAGTCGGTCGGAGCCGTCGTAGCAGATGGAGCAGATGGAGCCGGTTGGAGCCGTTGGGGCCGTCGGAACCGTTGAAGCCGTTGGAGCCAGTTGGAGCCGTCGGAGTCGTTGTCATAGTCGGAAGTATTCTGAAGCGCTTTAATTTCCCGATATCAGCGATAATTTCATTTTAAAAAACAGCTCACGAGTAAAAAAATAGTATTCTTCATTGATTGCTCTGGAGTTTTTTTGTATTTTTTTTTTTCAACAATAAAGTCAAAAATAATTGTTTGATTCGTATATATACATAGTGTTAATAATTATTCACAACCGATTCGCTCAGAAGGTGTTGTTCCCTGTAATTGCCGACAGAGGGCCACGCGGTAAATGCTTAGTGTGGACAACGTCCAACACTGATCGAACCGAGTACTCCCGAAGGCTCACGATCGGGGCTACGGTAGAGAAGAAAGTTCACTCTTTCGCCTTAACCCGAGACAAGTGACGGATTTTTTAGCGTCTTTCAATAAAATTCTAGCTTAAAGATAGCTTAAAAACGCTTGTTTTTATTAACAATAATTTACTGCGGGCGAAAGAAAGAGTGCTGTTGATGACGTCTCAACACATAGGGAAAAAATGAATCAAACTAGGAGGTCAAGAAGCAATAGAACTATGACGGGAGGTGGGTTTGATAAAATACGAAGCAACGAGGCAGACGAGTGTAAAGGCCTTATTAGACGAAGAAAAATACTGTCATTCGATTTTGTAATCTATCCTTCAAACAGGGTTTGACAGATAAATGCCAGTCGGAAAATCGGAATTCGGCATGCTCTATTCTGATTTGCTCAAGAGTAGATTTTTGCTGTCAATGTCGATTGAGCGTATTGAATTTCTTGATAATGATGAATAAAAACAACAAAAATGAGAAACAACGAATGCACAATTCTCTTGCCTTATTACACATACGAGAGGTATTTTTGTGCCATGGTCTTAGTTAGACAGATAAATTCCTATCGAGAAATGACAGTATTTTCCTCCGTCTTATAAGGCCTTAATTATGGCAGTTTTGCACGGTTGTTTACATCAACTAACGTGTATGGTATAGGCCGCTTTGTTTTTTACCGAATAACATGATGGCACATAGACAAGACAAAGAATATAACTATCAATCATCCGTCCATCTTTGATGAAAATAAAGATCAATAATAGTTTGATTCATATTTTTTCCCCTATAAATATACGAAGCAAACAATTATTTTTGACTTTATTGTTGAAAAAAAATACAAAAAAACTTCAGAGCAATCAATGAAGAAGACTCTTTTTTTACTCGTGAGCTGTTTTTTTTTTAAATGAAATTATCGCTGATATCGGGAAATTAAAGCGCTTCAGAATACTTCCGACTATTACAACGACTCCGACGGCTCCAACTGGCTCCGTCGGCTCCAACGACTACGACGACTCCGGACGACTCCGGACGGCTCCGACGGCTCCGGACGGCTCCGGACGACTCCGGACGGCTCCGACGGCTCCAGCTGCCGACTAGCGGCTCCGACGGCTCCGGACGGCTCCGGACGGCTCCGGACGGCTCCGGGCGGAATCGACGGTTTGAATTATTTGGAATCGGAACCGGAGTAGCAATACTCGGAAGCGATTCTGAGCCGTGGGTGCGATTCCGGTTACCCATCACTACTCCACTGTTGTAGTGTTCCCAGATATGAGCGTGAGATTCGATATCACGATTTACGTGTTATGTTCTCTTGCGTTAAGCTCTGAGCTATTTCACTTTATTAAAGACGTTCTGCATTATTCGGTTGTTAAAGACCAACCCTTTGAATGGTGGTAATATCTCAAACTCACATCGATAGCTCTAATAAAATGAGAAATGAGATACATATTCCTCCCATCTTGCTAATGAATGGTCAACGTAACGAAAATATTATGTTTTTAAAAAAGGTGTTTTTTTAATTTTGCTTCACATAAATTTTGTTTGTACTGATTATAGCATGAATATATTTATTTAAATAGATTTATTTATATGTTCTCATTCAATCAAAAAGTTGAAAGATTTCGAATAGAACCCGTTACAGCCGTGAAAGTTTCGATTGAAATCTTTATTCGCCTCCTAAGGCGACTAAGGCCTTAAATGCCTTCTAAATGCCTTCAAAGCCGTTTAATGCTGGTCGATCTCTTGTGACGTGTTCTGTAACAATTTCTTGTAGTGGTGGAACAAGTGACATGATGTGTCCGAGCGTTCTGCTTTCTTCAAGTGTATTTTACAGAGTCCTCTTACAAACTCAAA
Organism: Anopheles merus; assembly: GCF_017562075.2. NCBI lineage: Eukaryota > Metazoa > Arthropoda > Insecta > Diptera > Culicidae > Anopheles > Anopheles merus. The sequence goes on from NC_054081.1 coordinate 22,472,721, forward strand.
TTCGCTTATGGGGCCCTTTCCGTTGTTAGTTCGTAGGCTGAAATTTCAGACTGTCTGCTGTTTGCATTGTATAGCCGTTTTCGAGCAGCTATCTAAGAGAGAATAATATACAGGTGGACTTATCCCAAGGTGTATGAATTTATTTTTTTTTATCTTTGGCTCAACAACCGATGCCGGTCTAGGCCTGCCAACACACTTGTGGGGTTGGCTTTCAGTGATTTATTGATTTCCCCCCATAGCAGGATAGTCAGTCCTACGTATGGCGGCACGGTCTCTTTGGGGCTTGAACCCATGACGGGAATGTTGTTAAGTCGTACGAGTTGACGAATGTACCATGAGACCGGCTATGAATTTATAAGGCTGATTTTTATCGCTTCTGCTTCTAAATGACGATTTTAAGAGTGTTTTGAGTATTCGTCAAGCCTCAAGAAAGCTTGTTTGAACAAAAGTTTTCGCCCATCCTGTCAAAAAGTGATATTCAAATTTGGTAATAAAAAACATGCTATGAGACCACCTGGACTACGTAAACTTTGATTCTGGATTTCACCACCAGATCTCTTTAATGCAACTTGGGGTAAATGAAAACAACACCGTGTTTTCGAGCAGGTACTCGAATCTAATTCTTGCTTTGAGGCTAGAATAATCTAGACTGAAAATAGCAGGCTAGTTTTTTGTGTGGTTTTGTATGGAGTGTTTACATGATTTCAGCCTCCACCTGTCAAACTCCATACAAAAAACTGACTGTAATCGTGAAGGGCGCCTATATTGGTTTTAGCCTATCTATGGATACTGATTCGTTTGTATTTTTAATGTTAAAGGCAAAAAAATCAGCATTTGCGAGTGATGTCATAAGGACCTTGGTATGGAGGTTGTAACCCTGTCTTTACTCTGTCCACGCAGACATAAACCTGTTTGCAATCTTCCAAGATTTTCGTGATTTTGCATTGTCTTTCCATTTAGGAGCTACTGGTTGCACGTATTGGAATGTCTTTTTCAAATTTTGTATAAAATCAGAAATATCTTCTGTGGGATTTTTATCGGAAGATGTGAGAAACTCGAATAGTAATCGTAGGTTTTGGCCGCACACCATTTCCGGAGGAGTTCCTTTAAGGTCGTTTTTATATGATGTGCGTATACTGAGAAGTATTAGTGGTAAATAATTAATCCAGCGTGCGGGGTCCTCGCAGGCTTTTATTGCTCCTTTCAAATGACGATGGAAACGTTCCACCATCCCATTAGATTGCGGGTGGTACACGGTAGTTTTTATGTGATGGGTTCCCAATAGTTGTGTAAGTTCTTTAAATAATCTAGATTCAAATTGCTTTCCTCGATCTGTTGTGATAGTAATAGGACAACCAAATCGTGAAATGTATTGTTCAACAAATACCTTTGCCGCAATATCTGTTATGGGAAAACACTCAGGCCAACGGGTAAAGCGATCCACAATAGTGAGGAAATATTGTTTTTTCTCTGAAGGAGGCAAAGGACCGACAATATCCATATGGATGTGATCGAATCGGCCTTTCGGTATTGGAATAGTGTCAAAGGTAGAACGAGTGTGACGAACCACTTTTGATTTTTGACAATTGTTGCAAGCTTTGGTTCTATTTGCAACATCTCCGTTCATAGAAGACCAGAAAAATCTTTCAGAAACTAATTTTCTTGATGCTCGAATACCGGGATGTGATAGTTTGTGAATATTTTCAAATGTGGCTTTTCTTAAAAATTCAGGGACATATAATCTGTTTTTGCCAGTGGATGTTTCGTAGAATAATTCTGTGTTAGCTGTTTTGATTTTTCGTAGCTGAAATTTTGAACTATTATCCTGATCAGAAATTTTAAGTAGTATTTCAAGTTGTTTATCACTTTTTTGGTGTTCTTGGAACGTGCTTTTGGTGATATCGGTTATTGAGTTTGCCTCACCGATCCTTGATAAAGTATCCGCGACTACATTACTGTCACCGGAAATGTATTGAATGTCGGCGGTAAATTGAGATCAAGGATATGATATGAAATCAAGATGCCTATTCTGTTGAGGAAATTTTGCTGCTTTCGACATTAGAGCTGTTGTTAAAGGCTTGTTGTCAGTGAAAACTGTAAAAATCCTACCTTCAAGGAAAAATAGTCACATGTCTAAAATATTTTATTCCAAGAACTATTGCCAATAATTTCCTGTCAAAAGTGTAATACCATTGCTCTGTGTTTGTGATTGTTTTTGAAAAGAAAGCTACTGGTACCCACTGTCCATTGTTGTGTTGCTGTAGGACCGCACCCACTACAAAATTAGATGCATTAGATCAGCGGTCGGCAAACTTTTGAGGTAAAGAGCCAACTTTAGTAATGATCGAGTGCCGCGGACCAGGTGAATGCGGGGGTTTTTTTTATAATTGCGCTAAAATTATTACATTTTAATCTTTTAGAATCATTTTAGGTATTATTGTTGTTTTTTTTATAATTATATCATCCAAGTATGGTTCAAAATTAATGATACCTACTTTAAAAACTAATTCTAATATTTAATCATTTGAGAATCGGCAATAGATGGCCAAAAATGTGATCATTCAAAACATAACAAAAAGGGATTGTTACGAACAGAGTTGAGCGGCACTGACAGCATAGGATAGTTAGAGTGATACGATAGGTTTGAGAGATCGAAGTCGTGTAATGTAGAGGAAGGATAATCGGCCAGAACGGTAAGAAAAGGTCAGATGGAACCAGGATGGCGGTAAAAGGAGAAATTATACATAGGACAGAACGCTCCACCAAAGTCCTTTTCGGATCGAATCTCTGGGCAAATAGATTGTAATTTTGGCGCTCGCCTCAAGCTGCCTAAAATAGTCTACGGCTTGCAGAAATTTGAACAACATTCGAAAGCAGTTGTAACAGGGATCAATATTATTGGAAGTAGTGCAGTCAACCAGCTTAGAGTACGGTTAGAAACAGAATGAACGGTTTTCAAGGGCCATTATCATTGGGCGATACTGTTCTGTTGATCCAGCCAGTAATAGATTTCCGACCCACTCCTCTGAAATCGGGAAACCAATTCCATTCAATTGATGCGCCGTTGATACAATACGATTAACATAATCCGACATAAAATCGCGTGATTCTAGATCTGTCTTGATTAGTTTATGCAACAATCCGACTCGTCTTGTGAGACCAGAGTCTTCGAAAGCCTTTTATAGTTTGGACCAAACATCTCTCGCTGTTGTCGCTTCCTTTACGTGAACGTAGTTCAAGAAGTAAGATGATTTTCGCTCGTGCCTTTCGATCCTTTGCTGTATCGACCGATTCGTAGCTTCCTTCGTTGTTCTTCTTCGGCTTTACTGCACACCAGAGATCTTCGAGTTCCAGGAACGTTGGCACGGCAAACTTCCATGTTTCCCAATTTTCTCTCCCGATGAGTCGTTCTATGGCAGGAAGACTAGATGTTGTAATGCTACTACCTGCAGCGCTTGATGATCCAGTAGAGTTCGGGTTCATCTCAAAACTTCTTCTGAATAACAGCGAAAAGATTCTGCTTCAATCCCTGTACGCTTCTGGGTCCAGGGCCCATAACCTATTGGAAGTAGTGCAGTCAACCAGCTTGGAGTACGGTTAGAAACAGAATGAAATGTATTTCATACAAAAACTTATAGCTACACAAATTCATAGGTAACTATAATTAAATTACTCATAACCCAAATACGGCTGACTATCATTCCAATTAAAATCGCTTTCTGAAGACCCCATCCTCCTACCCGCAAAAATATTTAAGATATTCCGGGATGATACAAAAGTCTGAACGGGCGTAAAAATTATCGAAGCAAACATAGATTCAGTAATAATAAAAATGATTTATGGAGAAGTCATGCCATGTCAGATCAATTGATAACTGATTCCTTATGAAAAATCAATTTGATAATCGTTGTACTCGTGAGCAGCAACATTGTGAAATTATCGTTCTCGTTAAAACAACAGGGATTTTTAACTATTTGTTTTTGCTTTCAAATACGATCGAAAATATGTGTGTCAAATTAGGAAAAACGATAGTGCACGAATTATATTACTAACATAATAACATAATAAAAAAAATGCGTAAAAATGAATGGAGTTGTTTCACTCTATTTAAAATTTTGAATTGCATGTTTTGCGTTGGTGATAGTCTAATGCCCTCCCATCAAATGCAAGTTGCATGCAAAACTCTAAATAAATTTATTATAATCAGGCTTTAGTATATCTCATCAATATTAAATTTCGTGTGCGATTTCCTTCATCCCAAAAATCTTACTGTCGTGTTGAAACAATCTTAAAATTACATAACGTTTGCATTAACAATATTGACCAATTCATAGGTTTGTCATGGTATTATCTTCACCCGCTCTAACAAAATGTTAATTGCACTTTGAACAGTAGTATCCCATGAGACAACAGACAACCTCTATTAGTCGAACTCTTACCATGATGACCAAAAAAGTGAACTAACCAACGTAGAAGCGTGCGCGATCAACGAATGACGCCCCGTAGCGTCTTAAATGGACTGAGTACACAAGTCTGTCGTTGCATAAGAACGTGTCTGCGTTTTGGTCACCAACATCTTGGTACTATTAGGCAACAATCAAAGCATCGCAAGAGTGCACAGGTCCATTTTTTGAGGTCCCAAAAGAATCTGAAAATGAAGACAGAGGTACAGCCACTTGTTGGGTTATCTGGGCCGGGAGATCGATGCAACCCTCCAAACAGTGAAATAGTATGGGAAACATGAACACACATATCAGGATGCAGAAATCGCGTCCACTGGCTTTGCAATGGCAAACAATGACGCTAAAACACAATGCGTTCATATTAGGTGAATTTCGGCAGAATTTCGACATGACACCCCAGTCCGCAAACTGGAACAACATCCATCACATGTGTTCCATCGAATTTTTCTGGACTAAAATGATGCAAAAGCTCTACTCTAACAATTTTGTTGAGAAAACTTAGGATGCCTATAGGCATGTCTTCGTCCATATTGGCGAAAATTCCGGATAACTGATAACAGATAACTCCCTAAGTCTTAGATTTATTTGTCCAAGGAACCTTAAATAATAGCCTTTCAAATGATTTACATGTTAAGAAATTATCTCTCCTAGTTTTTTTCTACCGCTAGCCATTTCGGCATTTTTTCGGGGTAAAAAGGCATTTTTTTCATGTAAACGTTACGGGGATATTGATCACGAGTCATTCCCACACTTAGCGTTGCCCGAAACAGACGTGTTTTTTTTTTTGTTTGCGGAGCTCGAGTGGCGTATACAAATCGTTCAGAGTTGTAACAGTGTTAGTGTCCGTGCAGAACAAGGCACTACATTGCCGAGCTTTAAAAAACAATCGCTCACCCGATCCATCGTCATGGATCGTGGTAAAAAGCGACGTGGAAGACCACCAAAAGCATCAACAATACGTCACAATATTGGCAACAACAATGTGACGGTAGAAACCAGAAATTCGTTCGAGTTACTAAGTGATAGTGAAGATCTTCCTCTCTCCTCGTACAATGCGAGAGCAAGTGTGCGTAAAACCGAACGTGTACCTCCAATCGTCGTGACCGGCACATCTGTAGGCGATGTCCATCGTAAAATAACTGGTGTTGGTGTAGTTAACTACACAACAAATACTACCGTGAAAGGTATCGTAGTGCATGCTACAAACACGAGTGATTTTCGTAAAATAATCGAGGAATTCAAAAAAACTTCGACGCACTTCTACACACATCAGCTTGATGACGAAAAAACCACAAAAATTGTCATCTTTGGCCTCCCAGATTATCCTTTGGAAGAAATCAAAACAGCACTGGAAGAAGTGCATGTAAAACCAACGGCGATAAAAAAATTGCAGATTCGTAGAAAGAAATTCGACGATCAGATGATGTATCTATTACATTTTGTGAAGGGTTCAATAACCCTTAGTGAACTCAAAAATATTCGAGCAGTGAACCACCATCGCGTAGTTTTTGAATATTATACATCTGCAAGCGGGCCAATGTAGTGTAAAAATTGCCAGCGTTATGGTCACGGTAACGCAAACTGCCACCGCCCACCTGTGTGCGTGAAATGCGCTGGTTCACACGCATCCAAATCCTGTCCGCTTAGCGTAACTACTACTAGCCCAGACGGTAAAATAGCGCCGGCAAAGCTGCGCTGCGCTAATTGCGGTGACCACCACACAGTAGTGATGGGTAAATACGATTTTTTACCGGAGCCGGATCGATCCGACTCCGGTACCCCTCGGAGTCGGACTTGGAGTTACTCCGGACTGTTTTACCGGCTGGGGGGGGGGGGGGCGCACGAGCAAACCTCCGGACTCATCGACTCCGAGTCCGAATCAGTCACTCCGGATCACTCCGGATTATTCCGGATCACTCCGGATCACTCCGGATTACTCCGGATTACTCCGGATCACTCCGGTTCACTCCGGATCAGTCCGTATCACACCGGATCAGTCTAGAGGATATGTGTAGCCGTGTAACTTTTCTTTGTCTCTTTTGCCTTGTCCTTGCCTTTAAATCTTGATGATCCGGAGTGATCCGGAGTGATCCGGAGTAATCCAGATTGATCCGGAGTGATCTGGAGTGATCCGGACTGGTCCGGAGTAATCCGGACTTAGCCGGACTGATCCAGAGTGATCCGGAGTAGTCCGGAATGATCCGGAGTGATTTGGAGTGATCCGGAGTGATTTGGAGTGATCCGGACTGGTCCGGAGTGATCCGGAGTAGTCCGGACTGATCCGGAGTAATCCGGACTGATCCGGACTGATCCGGACTGATCCGAAGTTGAATCCGGTTGTGATCCGGAGTCGGAGTCATATTTTGCGCACCGGAGTCGGAGTTGATCCATGACTCCGCTCCGGATTACCCATCACTACCACACAGCCAATTATTCAGGCTGTCCTACACGTGTAAGCGTAACTAAAGCAACTAAAGCGCCACCTAAGACGAAAGAATTCAAATACAACGAAATCAGTTTCCCCTCAATAGGAAATTCGCCCAAGCCAAGCCAAGTACCGATTAACTATTCAAATGTGTTCAATTCAAAGAAAAACACTTCTACAGGAGATTTCGACATAAATTTTGAAGAAATAGGCCAAATTGTCGAAGACGTATTTACACATTTAAGCGAATGTCGCTACAAAAAAGATTTAATTTCCGTAATAGTACAGATAACAGCTAAATATTGTTTCTCCAATGGCAAATAAAAAGGGTTTAAAAATCATGTATTGGGGAATGCCAATGGCATAGCCAGCAAACAACATGAATTTTTCAATTTCATGGATGCAAATAAGATACAAATAGCAGCTCTAAATGAAACATTCCTTAAATGTAATATGCGTTTTTCACATTGCAATTATATTATACATAGACTAGATAGAGAAACTACAACAAAAGGTGGTGTAGCTATAGTAGTCAGCAAAAATATCACCCATAAATTACTTCCTTCATTCAAATTAAAATCACTAGAAGCCATAGGCATACAGTTACAAACTGATAGAGGAAAAATAAGTATAATATCAGCATATAATCCTGGAGCAAACAGAGATTGTGAGAGTTTTAAAGCAGACGTTAACCTATTGAGTGCTTTCCCAAACAGTTATTTCCTTTGTGGCGACTTTAACGCTAGACACAGGCTATGGAATTGCCAAAGTGCAAATCGGACGGGAAAAACCCTTTTTGAAACTTTATAAAGAGGAAATTTTTCGATTCACCATCCACATAACCCTACATACTTTTCCAGTGATGAAAATCGAAACCCATCCACTATTGATCTCGTTCTCACAAACAATTTACACCAGATAACATCACCACGAACAATAACCGAATTTACATCCGACCATCTTCCGGTTATCTTTGAAATTTCCTTTACTAATAGCTTTAAACGATGCGGCAACAGTATTCCAAACTACTCCAAAGCAAATCAAAAGCGTATCAAAAATACATTTCCCAACACATAGAGCTGTCAAACTTGAATTTAGCTAAAATTACCAATGAAAAACAAATTGATGTCATGGTAGCCTATTTTTCTAAATTAATCAGCACTGCACATAGCAAATTTGTACCACTAACTAAAATAGACCAATATAAATTAATAATCCCTGAGGCTACACTAAACAAAATGAAATACAGAAATCAATTAAGGCGCCGATGGCAAAGAAATAGGTGGAACCATGCTTTAAAAAATGTGTACAAAACATTAGCAAAACAAGTTGAAGATGAAATATCCCTGATCAGAAACAATGCTTGGTCTACCAACTTAGAAAAAATGAACAAAACACGTAATAATACTAGGCTATGGAGATTTGTTCGGATCATGAATGGAGACAGTAAAACTATACCCCCAATTAAAGAACATGGAAATTTCTTACTAACAAATCCTGAGAAATGTGAAGCCTTAAAAGCTCACTTTGAAAACGCTAACAATACCACAATACAAACAAAAAGCTCTCAGGAGCGCTTAGTTAAAAAAACACTTGATGAATTCAACAACTTTCACTCCTTACCAGCTAACTTAGATAAAGAATTAATTAAACCAAAAAACTTTGTCAAATAATTAAGAAACTACAATCAAAAAAATCAGTAGGTGTTGATAACATTAATAGCACAGCTATAAAGAAAATACCGATGCAGGGAATAATTTACTTGACATTTATGTTAAATACATGCTTAAAATTATGCTACTTCCCTAATGATTGAAAAAAAGCTAAAATAATTCCTATTCCAAAACCAAACAAAGATCCCCGCGATACTAAAAACTATAGACCGATAAGCCTCTTGAGTTGCCTGGGAAAAATCTTTGACAAATTGCTGATCGCATAAAAAAACACATTGACATTCACAACATTATCCCAAAGTACCAATTTGGTTTCCAAGCTAGACTATCCACAACTCACCAATTACACAGATTAACAAACACTATAAAATCACAAAGAGACAATAAGAAGTCAACAGGATTAGCATTACTAGACCTAGAAAAGGCTTTTGATACGGTTTGGCATGAAGGATTGTTATTCAAACTTGTATCCTTCAATTTTCCTCCAAATCTGATTCGACTTATCACTTCATTTCTCAAAACGCGAACAGGCTCGGTTCACATAAATAATTTTACCTCCACACCGTTCTACCTATCAGCAGGTCTTCCTCAAGGAAGCGCACTGTCACCGATTCTGTTTAATATTTACACATGCGATATTCCAAAAATGAAAAATGTCAAACAATACTCTTTTGCCGATGACTTTGCGATAAGTTCCTCTGCCAAATGTCCAAGAACAATTATAAAAAGCCTAAACAAAGGACTAAATGAGTATGCAAGATACTGCAAAACATGGAAGCTGAAAGTAAATGAAGCTAAAACTGAAGCTATTTTTTTCTCGCGTTGCACAAGTAGAAGAAAATTGCCAGATAGAAAATTAAACATTAATAATAATGAAGTGGAATGGAAAAATGAAATTAAATATTTGGGGGTTACACTCGACAAAGATTAACATTCAAAAAACATATTGAAAATAGAATACTCTCTGCAACAAAAACCTCATTATCTCTAATTATGTTCACGATAGCCCGGAGTAAGTTTAAAAAAAATATTACTGGGGATCTTTATTTGCGAACTGCTAAACTAAGACTGAAGCTAACTTCTGGATTCGGTACTATTTAGCTAGGCTGGTGTTTTCGGTGCTGCCAGGTTTGCCGGTCACGTTGTCGTCCACGTTTATGATGATCATGTTGCCTCGGTCCGTCTGAACATACGACACCACACCTGGTCGTGGGAACCTGCTTCCAGTGGAGTTCCCGTTGGAACCTGACTCCGCGCGTGGAGTAACATCGATGGCTCGCTTGCGACCGTTTTCTTACTCAGCACCTGTATCATAGCGCGTAGCGCATGTGTACATATTAGTGTTGGGAATTTCGTTAAAAAAAGGAACGGAACGGAACTAGTTCATTTTTCAAAAAGAACGGAACGTGAACCTGGGGTGCAAAAGAACCGACCCAGAGCTTATAAGCCAAACTGTCATCCAGAGAGGGGGGGGGGAGAGATTTTGTTACTTCGTACAGGACATGAAAAGGCGTTTCTTCAATCTGAAATCATATCTGACACCAAATCTAGATGGGTTCAACCTATGCCCAGTAAGCTGTACCAGCTGTGCTAATATAAAGCATGCATTTATTATGTAGCATTTTTTTAACTTTTTAGATGCGACGACCATTTTCGGTCAAAGCCTTCTTGTACCACTAATAGGCTTGGCTGTCAGTAACTTATTAAACTTTAATATTACTATTTAAAACAAATAGTTTTTTTTCACATAAATCGTTTACAAGATCATGGCACTCAAACGGTTGTCGAATGGAACAGAATGCTTCGAATCGAATGGCCAAATATTGGAATCATGCCGAGTGCCAAGATCAAGCGGATATCGTGGCATAAAAAATAAATACATTTTACTTTTCGTTGTTCATACTCGCATATTATAATACATCTTTTCCAACCCGTTCTGCCATATGAGTACAGATTTTAATTTTATAAAAGTTTTTTGTCTAGTTAAGGCAAGCTAAATTATAACAAAAAGTATAATAGATGTTACAAATTGCACCATAATACCAGATGCAACACCATTTTTGGCTTCGCTTAGCACGATTTTTATAAACGATACGCGACGAAGTGCGATGAATATTCCTGTAAGCATTGGAGAGTGCACAGGCAACACATACTGTGTGCGAGAAAGAGTGAACAGTTATCTTGCACGCGGCAAGCAACAGCCGGACAAAACCGGGTTTTTTCAAAGAACAGAACGCACGAACGATAGCACCTTGCTAACAATATTGAAGCGGCAAAGACTGGAACGGAACGGAGTGAACGGAAAGAACGAATTGAACGGAACGGAATGAACGGAAAGAACGGAATTAACGGAAAGAACGAAATGAACGGAATGGAACGGAACGGAATGAACGGAACGGAATGAACAGAAAGAACGGAATGAACGGAATGAACGGAAAGAACGGAATGAACGGAACGGAACGATGTTGTATAAAGGATCGGAACGGAACGGCCTACATAAAGAACGGAACTTTTTTACTAGGTTCGGACCGGAACGGCCAACACTAGTACATATCTCTATATATAGCTTTACTAACAGGAATTCAAAACTTAACTTAAAAAATAAGCTTTCGCTTTATAAATAAATCCTACGACCTATATTATTATATGCATACCCAGTTTGGGAAAAAAGTGCCTCTACGCACTTAAAGAAAATCCAAGTGTTCCAAAACAAATTTCTTAAACGAATCCTTAATTTACCACTTTGGCATAGTACTAGTGACATTCATCAAAGAACAAATATGATAAAAATAATACAATATGCTGATCTACTATTAGAAAAGTATAAAACAAATTGTACGTCCAGCCCGTGGCGATTTGTAAATAGGTTATATTAAAGTAAATAGACTAGATTATAAATTTATGTAATAGAGGAAAGATTAGTGTAGGTAAGGTTGAGCCTATATTCTCTTTCGTTATCATTTTTTCTTAGACTATAAGTGCTCAATGTGACCAGTGTTTTTTCAAAAAAACGTTTCCCTGCAGAAGAACTCCACTCTAACGCGATGGCTGAAACATGATCTATATCATGACGTGTAAACTGTTAAATTTATCCAGTATATTGTGTAAAAGGCACAAAAGGTCTAATATCATCCACTATATTGTAATTAAAAATAGTAAACAATGAAAAATAAATAAAGAATAATAATAAATAAATAATATTGATCTCGAGTTCGAACATACCGAACGATCCGTCATTCCATAGTACTTTAATTAAAATTGATACGATGGTATAAAATGTTATTCTAAAAGATATTCAGTAATTTGTATACCAATAGTTTCTTCCCATCTTTCAAAATCAGTCAAAACCTTTCGCGGGCCGGATTGGATGTTGCGGCGGGCCGCATTTGGCCCGCGGGCCGGACTTTGCCGACCGCTGCATTAGATGAGTGAAAATATCGCGTTTGGTTTAGGATGAGCTAGCATTGTAGCATTGCTAAGATCATGCTTCACTTGCTGAAGCGCTTGGTCACATTCTGCAGCTCAGATGGATTGTGATTTAGATTTTTTGTTGCTTAGTTCAGCTATTAAATTGTGTAATGGTTTGAGTTTATCAGAATCTTTTGGCAGCAAAAAATGGTAATAGTTGATCATCCCTACTAATCGTTGCATTTGTTTTAAATTGGTAGGTATTGGAGATGATTGTACTTCCTGTATTTTTTTCTTCACAAGGCGTAATTCGTTCGATGATCACCAAACCAAGATGATGTTGCTCAAAAATTTTATTGACGGAACTCCAAAGATGCATTTAAGAAGTTTGACCTTGATGTCGTGTTCGGCTAGGCGTTTGAATACATCATGGAAATGTGAGGGGTGTTCTTCGTGTGTTTTGCTAGCTATTAATAAGTTGTCGATAAATACGAAAATAAAGTCATCTAATAAAGCAAATAAAGTCATAGGACATCTTCCTCGGCCAGGGGTTACATGGTACGCACGAGTGATGACTAATTTCGATAAATATATACAGCCATTTAAATTCATCGTAAAATCTTGAACGTGTTGCACTGGGTATCTATCGGGCACAGTAATTGCATTCAAACGTCGATAGTCGCCACATGGCTTCCAAACTTGGTCCGATTTTGGAACCATGTGAAGAGGCGACGAAGCGGAAGAAGAAGACACACGGCAAATTCCTGATTCCAGCATGTGCTGGAATTCTGCCTGAGCTATTTTTTGTTTCTGAGGATCTAAACGCCGTGGTTTTGAAAACGGCTAAGTGCCTTTTGTTTCTATGTGATGAACAACTGTATAAAGAACAGGGTTATTATAATTTAAAGGTTCTGTCAATGAAGGATATTGTATAATATCACCAAATATGTTAGATTACATTACAAATTTCTTTGAAGTGGGGGTATCTACAAAGAAATTTTAGCTTTTGATGTTAGGCTGGTCATTGGATCGATCAAGTGACGAGACTTGAGATCGACAAGTATTTGATGCTACCGCTCGATGTCCTTCCTGCCCCCTTTCCTGCCCGTTCCACGGATGAACCGCAAACCGGAACACGTAAGCGAACCACTGAGTCAGATGTCCAGAGTGACGCCACAAGTTCATCCATGAACAGCTTTACTATGGTCGCCAAGCGTAAGCCTGGTCGACCTTCCAAAAAGGCCACTACCACTAACAAACTCTGAATTTCGTTGCGATGGATACGGTGACCAATAATATAGGAACAGTTGTTAATAGTGGCTATAATAAAGCTACTATTAACATCAACGCCATATCCATCGCAACGAAATTAGAAGCTCTTAAGACATTTATCAGGACGATGGATCTGGATGTTATATTTCTGCTCGAAGTATATCATACAGATCTAGCGCTTCCAGGATACAATGTTTTGTCTAATGTTGACGCGTCGAGGAGGGATACGGCGATCGCTTTACGGAACCATTTAAAATTTTCTCACGTCGAGCGCAGCTTGGACTCACGTCCACTCTGCGTTCGGTTGGAGAATATAGCCACCCTATGTAACGTTTATGCTCCTTCGGGAAGCCAGCGTAGGGCGGAGCGGGAGGAATTTTTCAACCGTACCGTGGGGTTCTATCTGCGGAATGCATGTCCTCATAGCATTCTTGCGGGCGATTTCAACTGTGTGTTGAAGTCGAAGGATGTCACGGGTGGGGGGAATTTCAGCCTTGCTCTGCAAAACGCTGTAAACAGCATAGGTATGAGTGATAGCTGGGAGGCTCTCAGAGGCAACTCTGTGGAGTTTTCCTACATCACTAGTGGTTCGGGGTCACGCATCGATCGTTGTTATGTCTCCTCTTCGCTGGTAACACAGTTAAGGACTACCGATATGCATGTGCTCTCCTTTTCGGATCACAAGGCACTCACGGTGCGCCTCTGCCTCCCAACCCCGCCTAATCGTTTGACCTACAACGGTTATTGGCAGCTGAGGCAACACGTTTTAACTGAAAGAAACCTGGAGGAGTTCAGATGCAAAGGGAATAACTGGACTAAACAGCGTCGAAACTACGGTACGTCGATCTCGTGGTGGGTGGAGTTCACGAAGCCTAAAATAACAACATTTTTCCGCTGGAAAACAAATGAGAGATTCCGAATTTTCTACTTGCACCACGAACTCCTCTAAGAGAGGGTTGAAGTCCTCATACGAGCGATATCTATCTGACCCTAACGAGTTGACGAATATCAATCGTATAAAAGGTAAAATGCTTCTCCTTCAGAGACGTTTTTCCGAGGACTTCAAACGTATCAATGAATCCCGCGTATGTGGCGAAACATTTCGACCTTCCAGCTTCGAGGAAAGGAGGAGGAGGAGAACTGTGATCGAAAAACTAAACATTGAAGACAGGACATCCTTAACTGATAAAGACGCGATAAATGTTCACATTAGGAGCTTATTTTCAGAGCTATACACCACAGACAACACAGACAACACACAAACAGACGACACATTTACATGCACACGCGTCATTCCTGAGGATTGTGAGATCAATAATGGTTGCATGGAGGAAATCATTTCTGGTGGATCCCCTATGGGATCAAAAACTCCCAGTCTCGAAAGTCCCCTGGCCCGGATGAAATACCCAAAAAGTTTTATCTCCGCGCGTTCGACGTCATCGAGCGCAAGCTTGGACTTGTGCTCAATGAGGCACTCCGCAGAGAAATTCCTCGAGGCTTCGTCGACGGGGTCATAGTGCTGGTGAGGTAAAAGGGGGGTGGGGATACCATGTCTCCAATTCGACCTATATCACTCCTCATCACAGAATACAAGCTGTTGTTGAAGGTTATTAAACCCCGTCTCGATTGTATAATCGCGAAATGGGGAATAATCTCCACAGCGTAAAAGTATTGCAACAAACCTTGCAACATTTTTTCAAGCTGTACTCTCTGTTAAGGAGAGGGTGGTTGATTTGAAGATGAAACGCAAGTGTGGTAAACTCATCTCCTTTGATCTTTCGTAGGCATTCGATCGCATCGATAGAGGCTTCCTCTTTAATAACATGATCTCTATGGGTTTCAATCCTGGGCTGGTGGAGCTTTTGAGATGGTTTGGTGATCAGTCCTCCTCCCGTATCCTAATCAACGGATCCCTATCTCCCCCTATTTACATCCACCGATCCGTTCGTCAGAGGGATCCACTTTCCATGCACCTTTTCATCCTATACCTTCACCCCCTCATTGCCAGACTAGAAGGCATATGCTGCGACCAGGATGACCTGGTCAATGCGTACGCTGACGACATCTCGGTGGTGACTACCTCATCCCAAAAAATCGAGTTGGTGCGTGAGGCTTTTGAAGCGTTTGGCAGAGTCTCCGGAGCCCGCCTCAACGTCGACAAAACCACCGCGCTCGACGTGGGATACACCACATCAAATGCCATTCAGATCCCTTGGCTTCGTACTGTAGAGAGGCTTAGGCTCCTCGGTATATTGTTTTTCAATAATGTACAAGAAGCTATGAGCCTCAACTGGGACCTGTTGATCCACCATTTCCGGCAGCTGGTGTGGCTTCATCGCGTGAGGGACTTGAACGTGGTGCAGAAGGTTGTTCTGCTGAACACCTTCCTACTCCCCTAGCTGTGGTTTGTTGCATCGGTTTGTGGCGCCCGTGCAATGGACATAGCGAAGGTGACCTGCACCGTGAACTCGTTCCTCTGGGATGGATCCGGAGGCTTCCGAGTCCCACTGCAGCAACTGGCGCTGCCTCGCAACCGTGGTGGGCTTAACCTTCACCATCCTGCCATCATGGCGAAGGCGCTGTTGACGAACCGGTATGTTGGGGAACAAGGGTGTCTACGAGTCGGAGGTCAGCACATTTCTTGTGCTGGGAATCCTCCGAACATCGCCGCTGTTTCGTCAACGTACTCGTGTCTGCGTATCGTCATACAGCAACTTGGCTATCAACCACCATCAGACGTCATCACGACACGCTGGATTCGCCAGACACCGACGGAAGTGCTACTTGAGCCGAATGTAGTCTTGGAAAATCCGTCAGTGAATTGGCGGTTACTCTGGCGCAATATTCATCGTTCCTGTTTATCGCCCCTTCAACGCAGCACGCTCTTCTTGCTGGTAAACGCAAGATCAGTCATGGAGAGCAGCTGCATCGAATGCACCGCGTCCCATCTCCGTCATGTTCGTTTTGTCCGATGTTCGGAGGATTCCCAGCACAAGAAGTGTGCTGACCTCCGACTCGTAGACACCCTTGTCGTACCGCAGTCTTGGCTTTGACTAAGACGGATTCTGTAAGTTATCATTTATATGATTTTTAAATGTTACTCAAATTGCTGCTGCATAATTATAAACACTGTGTGGTGACACAACGTGTAACCGCTTCTTAAGACGCGTTACGCATAGCAAACACATACAGAACGCATCGCGCGTAACGTGTAGCACTCTTTCACTCACTAACACTAACAATAGCAAACGATTGCACTACTACCATTAGATATAGGATTAGAATTATATTTTATATTAGAAATAAAATTATTCTACGAGTGACCACCAAGCGAGCAACAAGCCAACTCATTACGTGCACCCGAAAGTAGTTAAAATTAGCTAGAACATTCCCATAACTGGTGACCCCGATTGAACAAATATCAAAATACGTTTGTCCGAAACGTAACGTAGCAATCGCGAGTGATCATTTCACAGTGACCGCTTTTTATTTGCATTTCGCTCGCCGCGTTTTAAAGTTCAATAATCGAACATTGACCGCGAACAAGTGTCGACCGCGTGCGAAAGAAAATGACGACCAACAACGAAGTTGAACAAAATGGTGCGCTGATTGTGAAAAGTGAGGCAAGTGAAGCTACAGTGATTGCCAAAATAAATTTTCCAGTCTTCGACCAAGAGGATATTGAAACCTGGTTCATATGCCTTGAAGCCTCTTTTCACGTCAACGGCATTAAACTGGACAAGTTTAAGTTCAACACAGTGATCGTCGCTCTTGGTTCACGAGCAAAATACGTGCATTCAGTTATCAAGCAGTGCCAAAACGAAAATAACAGCAACAAGTACGAAACACTAAAGGAAGCTGTTATCGCTTATTTCCAACCATCGGAAACATTGCGACTGAGCAGTTTGCTGTCCGGCATGTCTCTTGGAGACCAGAAACCCAGCGTCTTGCTGTCCGAGATGCGCCGCTTAGGAGGATCAGGTTGTACCGACAACATCCTGACCAACTTATGGTTGCGAGCCCTGCCCAACACAACTCGTGCCATCATCGCTGCCATCCCAACCGCAACACTGGACGACCAGGCAAAAGTTGCTGACAAGATTCTAGAGGCACCCCGCGAGCAGATTTCCTCTATTCAACATCGAGGAGATGGAGCTACGATAAATTCGCTGGAACAACGTATAACGTACCTGTTTAGCATATGGTGCCGTGATAATGAAATGGTGCTATGTATCGAAAAATGTCGTGTTTTGTCTTTTTACCGTTCTCGGTCTTGCACACGATTTAACTACCAAATCGATAACATATCCGTTGAACGCACCGATACATTCCGCGACCTTGGGATCATTCTCGACACACGTTTAACATTTAACGATCACCTAGAGAATATAGTGTCCAGAGGGAACCAACTACTGGGTTGGATTTTTCGATCAACGCAAGGTTTCCGTAATCATATGACCATAAAAACCATCTACTGTGCCTACGTTCGATCTGTGTTAGAATATGGCAGTATTGTTAGTGACCCCTGTACCGAACAATGGAGTAATCGAATCGAGGCCATCCAAAGAAAAGCGACTAGATATGCTGTAAGAATCTTACCATGGCGATAGGGCGATGTGTTACCGTCATACCATTCCCGAGGCTGGATCTGCTGGTTTCATTTCCGGCACGGCAAGCTCGCAAGCGCGAAAAACAGAAGGCTGACAACCCGAACGTACCGTGTATTTTTTTCGACGGGAAGATCGAGGTGTACTCTCGACCGCGACAGATGTAAGCGCTAACCCGCAAACCGCACACGCCGCTGCTGCATTTGCCAGCATTCCTGCGTCTGCCGCGGACAATGACTTATCGACATCGGAGCGGACGTTTCTGTTGTCCCACCAACCTTAAGAGAACGTAACTCACCAAAACACTCACAACAGCTGTTTGCCGCAAACGGTACCCCAATACACACGTACGGTACCAAGCGTATCACTGTCGATCTTGGCCTACGACGATCCTTTGTGTGGGTGTTTGTCATCGCAGATGTAAAGTCGCCAATCATAGGTGCCGATTTCTTAAAACATTACGATCTCCTTGTCGATCTCCGGCGATGCAAACTGATCGATAATACGACCCGTTTTGAAATCAAAAACATTAACGCAGTGACCGAACCTGCTATTAC
The DNA here is from genome assembly GCF_017562075.2 of Anopheles merus. Lineage (NCBI taxonomy): Eukaryota > Metazoa > Arthropoda > Insecta > Diptera > Culicidae > Anopheles > Anopheles merus. Next base: position 22,491,126 of record NC_054081.1, read on the forward strand.
CACATTCGACATGAATTCACCGTTTTCTGACATTCTTACCAAATATAAGGACAACCCCTAGAACATTCCGATAACTGTAATGCTGCTGGCGGATGTGTTGCTCCGTCGCAGCGCCCAACGCCGGTGCTTTACATCGAGTCGGGTATATTTTTCCTTCGTCGACCAGAGAGTGCCTCCGACTATTAAGAAACGAGCGATTCTGAAGTTTGTGTTCGAATGCGCTTACTTTATTTAGGTTTTCATCTCTTATATGCTATTTAGTTGCTGACCGCATATAGAGCAGCTAGCTGTAACTATGGCTATTTTGTTAACAAGTTTTATTTATACTTAATGCGACATGTACCTATGATTTATGAATTGCGTAAAGTTAATTCCTCGTTTGAACCGTAAGAACGGTTGACTACCTGTTTATGTTTGTTACGTTTCTGAAGCGCGCGATACTGTTTGAGCCGTGTTTTGCTTGAACTTTGTTTTAACTTGAAGTGTTTTACTTCGCTACATCCGCATATATGCTTTTACTTCACAATAAGGTCGTACGCAACACACTGTGTGGTGGCTTAAAGCATGGTGCATTTTTTTTAATTTTCAAAATTGTTGGTAGGTGATCGGAGGTTAAGTTAGTGAAGGTTCTAGGAGTCGAGATTTCAAGATTATTATGGAGAATCAAATCCAAAGTAGACGGTAGTCATTTCGAATCGGAAGGATAGAACGTTGGTGAGTCAGAGTAGTGGACGAAAAAGGAACATTTTTGCATCAGATCAAAAAGGATTTTTCCTAAAGAGTTTGTTTTGCAGCAATTTCAAAATCTATGATGGGCGTTAAAGTCTCCACATATAACATAACTGCTTTGATATCGAGTCAGAACGGCAATGTCATTGCTGAAATCTTTGTAGTTTTTGTTTGAACCAGGCTGGTATGCAGCCCTTAGCCTATTGTTGTTACCATACTTCGTTTTTACTGCGATTTGCACTGCTTCCATTACTCTAAGCACAGGCGTGTTTACTATATGATGAGCGATATATTTTCTAACTAAAATTGCAACCCCTCCTTTTGCACTGGTAGTTCTATCAGCTCTATGTAAAGCATAATTGTTGACACAAAAATGTATCTCTGGTTTTAAGAATGTTTCTGTAACAGTCATGATGTGAACGTAGTTCAAATTTAAAAAAATGGCTAGCTCTGTTTTTTTTTAAAGAATGCTATTTGCATTAAAGTTTACGACTTTAATCTTCTCACTTGAATCATTCATCGGGAGAAACAAAATTTGCTGACTACTTCGAAGATCGTTGTGATATCGTCTTGTTTTGATTTACATTTTTGAAAGCGGTTAAACACTTCTCCCACAATTGGGGCTATTTCGTTCGGTGCAAACAGGTCATTGCTGCTTGCTGTGTTTCCATTGTAACCATTAAACGGTGTTTGTGCGGGACGGTTTAGTGCGGTATTGTAACCCGCTACATTATTGGTTTTTTTTTTAATTTTTTTATTTATTACGATACAAATATCTGCCTCAGAGGGCTAAATATAGGGAAACTTACTGACTAAAACTTAAAATTAATGATAACAAACAAATACTTAAATCTAACTAGACAAACATATACTAGACAGCAAGCAATTTGTAACACAGCCAACACAAGTAAAATGAAAGAATTAGGATGGGGAAACAAAAAGGGAGTCAAAGAACTGAAGGAAGAGGGGGCGAAGGGATTGAGGGGAAATATGAAAATCAAACACACCAGAGGCACTGTTGAAGCGCTGGAGGGATCGAAAAAACGGATCATTGGTGCCATACAGCGTTCTTCTCGACGGGATTTGAAGGAAATCGCGGCGTCGAAGAAAGCGAGCAGGCGCGTACAGCGGTATTCTGTCAAGAAGTGAAGGACAATCAATCTCGTTCCGAAGCAAACCACTGATAAGCAAAGCTTGAGAAGCAGAGTGACGATCATGCAGTGTCATCAATCCAAGCATACGGCATCGGACTACATAAGGGGAAGAGAAGCACCCGATTGCCCTAAAAGACGCCTAATGGCAATACGGGTGAATCTGCGTTGAACACTTTCAACCCTTTCAATCCATACCGAGCTGACTGGGCACCACACAGTGCTAGCATATTCTAAAATAGGGCGGACTAAGCTACAGAAAAGGGCTTTCAGGCATATAGGGTCACGCACATCATTTGCCATAGCACAAATCATTCCTAGTACACTATTGGCATGGTTAATGGTACGCTCAATATGATGATTGAATGACAGCTTTGCATCAAGGTGAACCCCAAGATCACGAATGACATTAACACGATTTAATACAACAGAGTTTAGTGAATAATTATGAGACAACACATTTAAGCTCCGAGAGAAAGATATACAAGCACATTTATCGATACACAGGGAGAGAAAGTTAGCAGAACACCAAAAGGAGAAGGAGTCTAACAGACATTGAAGAGAGACACATGAATTAGAGTCAGTGATAGGACAAAATATTTTTAAATCATCTGCAAACATAAGGAAGGAATCGGATGGAAGAACAGAGAACACATCATTGACAAATAAAATAAAAAGTAAAGGACTCAAGACACTACCCTGGGGTACACCCGACGAACAATGAAACTCATAAGAAAAACCGTCATTCAATTTAACACAGCAAAAACGATTCGATAGAAATGATTGTAGCCATTCAAGAAAGAAAGGAGAGAAGCCAAGTTTCTTGAATTTAGCAATGAGCAGAGAATGGGGGATTTTATCAAACGCAGCTTTGAAATCGGTATACACAGCATCAACCTGCATGCCAGAGTCCAGATTTAAGAGTGCTGAGGAAACAAATTCCATAAGATTAGTAGTGGTGGAGCGGCCAGCCATAAAGCCATGTTAATTTGGAATAATCCACGATTTCACCATTTCCATTAGAGGTAAACGAATAACAGATTCAAAAACTTTGCTGAACGCCGATAAAATAGATATGCCACGATAATTAGAGACGCAACCACGATCACCCTTTTTAAAAACTGGCCTAACCCATGCTTGTTTCCAAATATTCGGAAAAGTAGCCGTGGACAAAGAAAGATTAAAAAGGAAAGAAACAGGAAGGGCTAGTGCTTCACGACAATGAACGAGTAAAGCAGCAGGAATACCATCGGGACCCGGCACTGAGGATGGTTTAAGGTTACCTAACGCACGTAAAACAGATGCAGTGCTTACAGAAACAAATTCAACATTCAGGACATTGAGAGGGGTGAATGAAAGACTGGCCTCAAAGCTTGCAGAGTTATCTAAACCATTTTCATAGACACTCGAGAAATGATCAGCAAAAAGCGAACGAATGTCATTCGGGCACGTAGCAAGCACATCACCAAGTGACATACTAGTAGGGAGGCCATTATTGTTTCTCATAGAGTTTATGTAATTCCAAAACGCTCGAGGGTTTGAACGGAAGCGAGATTGAAGACGCAAAACATATAATTTATGGCGATATCTGTTATATGATCTGTAAGCGGATGCTGCATATTTAAATAACCTACGCGTGTACGGTGAACGCCAAGTCCGGTAAGCACGTGTAGCCCGATTTCGATCCCTAAGCAGAGAGCGCAGATGGCGGTCGGACCATGGTGGGGAAGGAGGTGGTCTGAAGAGAGGAGAACAGGAGTTTAAGGAAGTGATAAGGATAGCATTGAACTGTGTTACAGCCGCATTGATGGACGTACATTCAAACAAAAATGACCAATCAATAGAGGACAAAATTACACGCAGCCTAGCATAGTCAGCCTTCTTATAATTATAAATAGGACTAAGATTAACACCTTGCACAGAAACAGGTAAGTTGGCAGTGGATAGATATTCAATTTCAAAAACAAACGGAGGATGGTGGTTATCAATTTTTACAAGAGGAAGATCTGCCTCATAAACGGAACACGGCGTGAAGTTAAGAGAAAACAATAGTATAAGGTCAAGCACACGGCCATTATGGTTTGGAATATTGTTTAGTTGACAAAATTCCATAACGTTGAATAAATCGACAAAAGGTGCATGACATAGCAACGCATTATGAGGTGTATAGTGCTGGAAAGGTGTCGTTAAATTAACAGAATTTATCCACTGCAGAGAAGTTTGATTAAAATCACCAAGAAGAATAAGTTGATCCTTGTTACGCAAGCGGGCTTTGACATCGTGAACGCATTCTAGAATTGTTTTTCAAACGTACGCATATCAGCTGCTAAGTAGGGTGGGACATAGATAACACCTATATATATATATATTAAAGCACTCATTTTTAATCACAACCCACACACACTCAAGCGGCGCGGCATTTACAGAAATAGGCGCTGATGCTAAACTGGTCGAAACAGCAATGAGAACACCGCCACCGCGAGTACGAGAACTATTATTTATGTTACGATCACAACGGTAAACGATAAATTTATCACTACTAAAGAGCATACTATTGGGTAAAGAATCATCAGCCCAGGTTTCAGTGAAAACAATCACATTAAAATCAGCAGCATCGGCCGCTAGCCTCAAATCAGTACATTTTGATCGTAACCCACGAGTGTTCTGATAGTAAATACTTAGCTATTCATTTGGTTCATTTGACAACGACGGTTGTCTGGCGTAATCACCACGGGTACGCTTAACAGGGGCAGGCAGGTTGTCTGGAGGCGACCGATCCGAAGGTTTACGAGAGGATCCAGTCGTTCTCGCAGGAATGAACACCGATGAAGACGATGACGGAATCGACGAGGTTGATTGAAGAGCAGGAAGCACGGAAGTAGGCTCGGAACAGGTGTCACTCAGTGGATGAGAGAGAGCCGAAGGCAGAGAAGCACTCTGAGAAGGCATGCTGGCCAAGCGTGGTGTACTCAGAGAGCCGAAGTTAGATGGATCGTTTACGGGAGCATCCAATCGGGCGACGATAGATTTAACGGTGTTAGTGTTGCTTGCACTATCGATATTTATGGCCGACTCATCTGTAAGCGTGTCGTTCACTGACACTACAGGGAGATGACGATTTTGGTAATCGATGAATTCTCGGAACACGAGAGACGGAGGCCAAGTGGCCGGAGAGAGAGAGCTTCTTCGCGCTTGCTGGAAGGTACACCGACCTTAAACGATACGAATGACATCGTTTCGACGTTGGCGCCAAGTTTTACGAGACGACGCACCACAACGTCCGATGGAGCAAGCGCAAGTCGATTTGTAACCATGGTAATGACATGCTTATCCGTTACAGATGTGTCGAAGCGCGACATAAAAATCCACGACAATGACTGTGGCCTTGGAGTCACAAATACTGGATCATATGTACTCCCCGATCCCGTTCCTTGTTGCATTGCAGGCGCAGGAGGCACTGCCGGCCAGGGAGCCGGAGGGAGGTGACGAGATGGTAGATCGAGGGGTAGTGATGTTCGGAGAGGGCACCGTGCGTCTCTCTTACCATATGAAGAATCAAACGAGGCACTCTCACTAAATAGATCCTGCTTAAGACGGTGAAGCAGATCCGCTCTTATCGAGTTAATGGCGTTTCCTAGAGACGAAAAAATGCCATCCATTGAATTGACCAAGGCGGCCTCAATCTCCGGAAACAATACAGGCTTTTTCGATTTACGCAAGGCATCACATTGTTTGCATAGCCAGCACAGACCACAATCTGCCAACAATTCACTTAACGTGGATTCAGAGACACCGGCACAGTGAGCATGGAACAAACGGCCACACACCCCCGAACACGACAAATGTAATGGATCACCATTTGGATTAATTGCCGTAGCGCAAATTGCACAGATAGTCATTATGATAACACTGTTACACTGGAAAGCAGGCACACAACGAGTGATATCGCAAAGCAGATGTGTGCAAAAGTCACAAGCGATAAAATTTTGCCAGTCACAGGGCGATTAATCAAGCCGCGTTAAAACACTGGAATAAGCAGGAGCGATCAAAACCACGTCTGTGCGTCACCAAGCGGAGAGAGTGAGTGTCGAGGGAGTTTGTTACAACTGTGGGAAATTGCATCGTGTCACATCAAAACCTGGAGAAATTTTCGGTGATTTTGTTTTTCTCTCTTGAAACGTGAAAGCTAGCTGTGTGATTTCCATCACAAGGGCCCTTCACAATTCTAGTCAGTTTTTTGTATGGAGTTTGACAGTTGGAGGCTGAAATCATGTAAACACTCCATACAAAACCACAAAAAACTAGCCTGCAATTTTCAGTCTAGATTATTCTAGCCTCAAAGCAAGAATTAGATTTGAGTACCTGCTCGAAAACACGGTGTTGTTTACATTTACCCCAAGGTGCATTAAAGAGATCACGTGGTGGAATCTAGAATCAAAGTGTATGTAGACCAGGTGGTCTCATAGCATGTTTTTTTAAACCAAATTTGACTTGACCAAATATCACTTTTTAACAGAATGGATGAAAACTTTTGTTCAAACAAGCTTTCTGGAGGTTTGACAAATACTCAAAAAACTGTTAAAATCTTCATTCAGAAGCAAAAGTGATAAAAAATCAGCCTTCTAAATGTATACACCTTGGGATAATCCCACCTGTATATTATACCCACTTAGATAGTTGCTCGAAAACTTCCACACAATGCAAACAGCTGACAGGCTGAAATTTCAGCCTACGAACTTAAAACGGAAAGGCCCCCACAATTGGCACATTTTAGTTTGTGCTTGGGAATTTTGCCATTACCTGTTGACGAACTCGCAGTGAGCGGGCAGTTACGCGATTCATGCTCACCGGCACATTTATAGCATTTCGCCCCATGGTTACAATTACCTGCTCCATGGCCATACACTTGACATCTTTTACATTGCATTGGGCCGACTTTTTTTTGAGAAATAACTCCATTTTACGATGCAATGCGCTAAGCCTGTGATTTGTTTTAAAAACGACATGTTGATTGATCCAGCAGGAAAATGTAACAGATATATCGTCATACCGCTTATTTTTTTAGCTCAAGCTTTTTGATGCTTGTTGGGAATACGTTTTCTTTGTTTGAAATGTCCTTAACTTCCTCATTAGGTGAATCGATCAGCCCGTGCAGAATTATCTTCGTAGAGTTATGCTCTTCTAACTGGTATGAGTGAAAAGAGATATTGATTGCCTTTAGATGTTTAACCACACATCGAATATCATTAGTATTAGAGACGTGTACGATTGTCCCCGTATCGGTAGCTTAAGTGGTGTATCGCACTACACCAGCGGCGATGATCAGTTTGTGCACATACGACACAGATGTGCTTATCACGATTATCACGATCGGTGGAATTTTTTTGATTCGTTATGCTTTTTGCAGTATTATTAGTGCTAATGCGTGGTTTTTTAGCACTCGCAGCTTGCAGCTGGTCGGTGTCGCTTTCACAATCACTTAGAAGCTCGAAACTATTTTGCGATAGGTCAACACACATACTCTCGTTTTTGAACTTGCCTGTGTTAGAAGAGCTAAGCTTGAGCCGCTTGCTCTTGGTTCTTCCCCTGCCTACCATTCTTGGTGGAGGGGTCAACGCACATTTATACCTAATTGTAATTGTTTTCTGTTTGGAGCACAGTCCGAAAAAAAAGTCCTATCTCAACCGAGGCTGATTGGCGAGTGTACCATATGTTGTGATGGCAATACCATTTGCTGCTTCTAGCATTTGTTGGTCGGGTTTTGCAATTGTACCCACCAAACTGTTTGGAATGACGGACACGTCAGCTCCGGTATCTATTAAAAATCTGTATTTGCTTAAATCTTCATGAATGAAAAGACTAGAGACCCTGATAATTCTTCAGGATAGTCCGTCAATACCGTCAAGTTTATTAGTGTTTTATGTTGATGGATTCTTTGATGCCCATTGGTTATTTTTGATTTTACACGGTGGGATGGAATTGTTTGCTCCGTATCGTACAGGGTTTCCCACGATTTATTGGACAGTTCCCATGATTTGTTGGTGCGTTCCCATGATTTTTTGATCGTATCCCATAGATTTTTGGTTCGGTTCCATAATTTATTGGTACTTTCCGATTGGATATCAATACAATTGGACCAAACTATTCTGGGAAACGGTCAAAAATCGTGGGAACGCACCAAAACAATATTGGAACACACCAAAATTGATGAGAACCAACCAATAAATCGTGGAAAACTCTGTAAATGATACCAACAATTTTCATATTTTCTAGTGTTCGACGGTGTTCACGATCGGTTACCGCCTTGCCCCCGATTGCGACTATGCTGTCCTCCTTGTGTATTATTTTGTGAAGCAAGCGACAAAATTTTTACAAACTCCCTCAATTCCCCGATTTCTTTACGGAGCAGCCCCAACCGACATTATCGCGCGACATTTTAAAATTTTGTATGAGAAAAAACGGGCTCAAAACGTTCTCAAATCGTGCTCATTAGCAGCACTAATTAGTGCTAATTAGTAAAATCAAAAATAACCAATGGGCATCAAAGAATCCATCAACATAAAACACTAATAAACTTGACGGTATTGACGGACTATCCTGAAGAATTATCAGGGTCCTCTAGTCTTTTCATTCATGAAGATTTAAGCAAATACAAATTTTTAATAGATACCGGAGCTGACGTGTCCGTCATTCCAAACAGTTTTGGTGGGTACAATTGCAAAACCCGACCAACAAATGCTAGAAGCAGCAAATGGTATTGCCATCACAACATATGGTACACTCGCCAATCAGCCTCGGTTGAGATAGGACGTATTTTTCGGACTGTGCTCCAAACAGAAAACAATTACAATTAGGTATAAATGTGCGTTGACCCCTCCACCAAGAATGGTAGGCAGGGGAAGAACCAAGAGCAAGCGGCTCAAGCTTAGCTCTTCTAACACAGGCAAGTTCAAAAACGAGAGTATGTGTGTTGACCCATCGCAAAATAGTTTCGAGCTTCTAAGTGATTGTGAAAGCGATACCGACCAGCTGCAAGCTGCGAGTGCTAAAAAACCACGCATTAGCACTAATAATACTGCAAAAAGCATAACGAATCAAAAAATTCCACCGATCGTGATAATCGTGATAAGCACATCTGTGTCGTATGTGCACAAACTGATCATCGCCGCTGGTGTAGTGCGATACACCACTTAAGCTGCCGATACGGGACAATCGTACACGTCTCTAATACTAATGATATTCGATGTGTGGTTAAACATCTAAAGGCAATCAATATCTCTTTTCACTCATACCAGTTAGAAGAGCATAACTCTACGAAGATAATTCTGCACGGGCTGATCGATTCACCTAATGAGGAAGTTAAGGACATTTCAAACAAAGAAAACGTATTCCCAACAAGCATCAAAAAGCTTGAGCTAAAAAATAAGCGGTATGACGATATATCTGTTACATTTTCCTGCTGGATCAATCAACATGTCGTTTTTAAAACAAATCACAGGCTTAGCGCATTGCATCGTAAAATGGAGTTATTTCTCAAAAAAAGTCGGCCCAATGCAATGTAAAAGATGTCAAGTGTATGGCCATGGAGCAGGTAATTGTAACCATGGGGCGAAATGCTATAAATGTGCCGGTGAGCACCCAACCGGCATTATCGCGCGATTTTTATGTGTATCTATCATTTTTCTCATTCTAACATTCAGAAAATTTTTCACTCTGTCTTGCTCTTCTGGGTGTTGGTCACTTTTTGCTCGCAACTTGGCTGTGTTTCACCACCAACCATCCTCATGTTGCATATGGTTCTTCTCTCTTTCCATCGTTCGAGAGAAACTCTTGTGTCTCGCTTTTCTGGGACTTGTCCATTTCGCTTGCTACACCAAGCGTTCACGCAAGCGATATTCTCTCGTCCGCTCTTTGTATCATTTTGCAGGTACTCCCCGATATACGCTATTAATGCGGACCGGATGGCAATAGCGTATCTCGAATATTAGCAAATGTCGAGTTTTCAGTCAAATTATAGCTAATTTTCGTATAATTTTGCTTGAAGTGGTAGGATTTACCACTTAATTAGTTATTTGATCTGATTCAACTGAAGATTACAATGTACACCTTTTGAAATGGTTTTTAATATTCGATCAAAAGGGAATTTATTTTGAATGTGATATTCGATGTGTCAAATTAGTACAATTTGCTCAAAGAACTTTCAAATTTAGAAAAAAAGCTTATAGCGAAATCGCGTATATCGAGTATGGCGTATATCGGGAATACCTGTATAGCCACCCGAGGAAGGCGCTGCTTCGCGTTAACATGAAAATGTGGTAGTGTGAAATCAAGTTTGCAAGCGGTAGGCTACGTCGATGCGTGCCCGTTTTTTCTCTCGTGAAACCAGTACGAAAAAAAAACTATTTGGTAAGTACAGCTTTTAATAAAGGATTATATCAATCTGTATCAAACTGAATGGTATTAATAATTGGTGATATCAAATCAATTTCGTTTTCTATAGCAAATCGTAACACACGCACAAACGGAAGTGAGCACGGACCACGATAGAAATAATCAATTGGTAGGTAAGTATCATCAAGTTAAATGGAACAGCGGTTTTCAAATAGATAATATTTCCCTCTTTCACCAGCAGTGCCGAAAACAAAAGGACAGGAGAGGCAGGAACGATCATTCAACGCGTTAGCGCCGGACGAAGGAAAAGCGGCAGGAAGGCAGGAACGATCCTCCAACGTGCTAGCGCCTGGTAGAGGAGAGGCGGCAGGAAGGTAGGGACGATCATCCAGCACGCTAGCGCAGCACCTGGGAGCAGCGAGGGGAGGCAAGCAGGAATAATTTTTAACGCGTGCACACCATTCGACGAAGACAACGCTGGATGAAAGGAAGGAGGAGGAGAGAAGGCATGCAAGACGGGTACGTGTGTATTCCGCACCGGTTTTCGGCAGTGTGAATTGTGTGAGTATGTAAATTTGTATGTGCGAGTAAGAAGGTAAAATAAGAGCGTAAGCATGTGCGGAATCGACAAATGAGAGAAAGAGCTTGTAGGGAGAATGAAGAGAATGAAAGAAATTGAGAAGGGATGTAGCATACAGAAACCAAATGTATGATACACGCTGTCACACGGTTGGAAAAACCTTCTCTATAGTTCTGCTATAGAGAACGATTTGACCGCGCTATAGAGAACACTTTTTCAATACAAAAAAAACCGGTTGCAACGTGACAATGTCGGTTGGGCATGAATCGCGTAACTGCCCGCTCACTGCGAGTTCGTCAACAGGTAATGGCAAAATTCCCAAGCACAAACTAAAATGTGCCAATTGTGGGGGCCTTTCCGTTTTAAGTTCGTAGGCTGAAATTTCAGCCTGTCAGCTGTTTGCATTGTGTGGAAGTTTTCGAGCAACTATCTAAGTGGGTATAATATACAGGTGGGATTATCCCAAGGTGTATACATTTAGAAGGCTGATTTTTTATCACTTTTGCTTCTGAATGAAGATTTTAACAGTTTTTTGAGTATTTGTCAAACCTCCAGAAAGCTTGTTTGAACAAAAGTTTTCATCCATTCTGTTAAAAAGTGATATTTGGTCAAGTCAAATTTGGTTTAAAAAAACATGCTATGAGACCACCTGGTCTACATACACTTTGATTCTAGATTCCACCACGTGATCTCTTTAATGCACCTTGGGGTAAATGTAAACAACACCGTGTTTTCGAGCAGGTACTCAAATCTAATTCTTGCTTTGAGGCTAGAATAATCTAGACTGAAAATTGCAGGCTAGTTTTTTTGTGGTTTTGTATGGAGTGTTTACATGATTTCAGCCTCCAACTGTCAAACTCCATACAAAAAACTGACTAGAATTGTGAAGGGCCCTTGTGATGGAAATCACACAGCTAGCTTTCACGTTTCAAGAGAAAAACAAAAATCACCGAAAATTTCTCCAGGTTTTGATGTGACACGATGCAATTTCCCACAGTTGTAACAAACTCCCTCGACACTCACTCTCTCCGCTTGGTGACGCACAGACTTGGTTTTGATCGCTCCTGCTTATTCCAGTGTTTTAACGCGGCTTGATTAATCGCCCTGTGGCTGGCAAAATTTTATCGCTTGTGACTTTTGCACACATCTGCTTTGCGATATCACTCGTTGTGTGCCTGCTTTCCAGTGTAACAGTGTTATCATAATGACTATCTGTGCAATTTGCGCTACGGCAATTAATCCAAATGGTGATCCATTACATTTGTCGTGTTCGGGGGTGTGTGGCCGTTTGTTCCATGCTCACTGTGCCGGTGTCTCTGAATCCACGTTAAGTGAATTGTTGGCAGATTGTGGTCTGTGCTGGCTATGCAAACAATGTGATGCCTTGCGTAAATCGAAAAAGCCTGTATTGTTTCCGGAGATTGAGGCCGCCTTGGTCAATTCAATGGATGGCATTTTCTCGTCTCTAGGAAACGCCATTAACTCGATAAGAGCGGATCTGCTTCACCGTCTTAAGCAGGATCTATTTAGTGAGAGTGCCTCGTTTGATTCTTCATATGGTAAGAGAGACGCACGGTGCCCTCTCCGAACATCACTACCCTCGATCTACCATCTCGTCACCTCCCTCCGGCTCCCTGGCCGGCAGTGCCTCCTGCGCCTGCAATGCAACAAGGAACGGGATCGGGGAGTACATATGATCCAGTATTTGTGGCTCCAAGGCCACAGTCATTGTCGTGGATTTTTATGTCGCGCTTCGACACATCTGTAACGGATAAGCATGTCATTACCATGGTTACAAATCGACTTGCGCTTGCTCCATCGGACGTTGTGGTGCGTCGTCTCGTAAAACTTGGCGCCAACGTCGAAACGATGTCATTCGTATCGTTTAAGGTCGGTGTACCTTCCAGCAAGCGCGAAGAAGCTCTCTCTCCGGCCACTTGGCCTCCGTCTCTCGTGTTCCGAGAATTCATCGATTACCAAAATCGTCATCTCCCTGTAGTGTCAGTGAACGACACGCTTACAGATGAGTCGGCCATAAATATCGATAGTGCAAGCAACACTAACACCGTTAAATCTATCGTCGCCCGATTGGATGCTCCCGTAAACGATCCATCTAACTTCGGCTCTCTGAGTACACCACGCTTGGCCAGCATGCCTTCTCAGAGTGCTTCTCTGCCTTCGGCTCTCTCTCATCCACTGAGTGACACCTGTTCCGAGCCTACTTCCGTGCTTCCTGCTCTTCAATCAACCTCGTCGATTCCGTCATCGTCTTCATCGGTGTTCATTCCTGCGAGAACGACTGGATCCTCTCGTAAACCTTCGGATCGGTCGCCTCCAGACAACCTGCCTGCCCCTGTTAAGCGTACCCGTGGTGATTACGCCAGACAACCGTCGTTGTCAAATGAACCAAATGAATAGCTAAGTATTTACTATCAGAACACTCGTGGGTTACGATCAAAATGTACTGATTTGAGGCTAGCGGCCGATGCTGCTGATTTTAATGTGATTGTTTTCACTGAAACCTGGGCTGATGATTCTTTACCCAATAGTATGCTCTTTAGTAGTGATAAATTTATCGTTTACCGTTGTGATCGTAACATAAATAATAGTTCTCGTACTCGCGGTGGCGGTGTTCTCATTGCTGTTTCGACCAGTTTAGCATCAGCGCCTATTTCTGTAAATGCCGCGCCGCTTGAGTGTGTGTGGGTTGTGATTAAAAATGAGTGCTTTAATATATATATATATATATATATATATATAGGTGTTATCTATGTCCCACCCTACTTAGCAGCTGATATGCGTACGTTTGAAAAACAATTCTAGAATGCGTTCACGATGTCAAAGCCCGCTTGCGTAACAAGGATCAACTTATTCTTCTTGGTGATTTTAATCAAACTTCTCTGCAGTGGATAAATTCTGTTAATTTAACGACACCTTTCCAGCACTATACACCTCATAATGCGTTGCTATGTCATGCACCTTTTGTCGATTTATTCAACGTTATGGAATTTTGTCAACTAAACAATATTCCAAACCATAATGGTCGTGTGCTTGACCTTATACTATTGTTTTCTCTTAACTTCACGCCGTGTTCCGTTTATGAGGCAGATCTTCCTCTTGTAAAAATTGATAACCACCATCCTCCGTTTGTTTTTGAAATTGAATATCTATCCACTGCCAACTTACCTGTTTCTGTGCAAGGTGTTAATCTTAGTCCTATTTATAATTATAAGAAGGCTGACTATGCTAGGCTGCGTGTAATTTTGTCCTCTATTGATTGGTCATTTTTGTTTGAATGTACGTCCATCAATGAGGCTGTAACACAGTTCAATGCTATCCTTATCACTTCCTTAAACTCCTGTTCTCCTCTCTTCAGACCACCTCCTTCCCCACCATGGTCCGACCGCCATCTGCGCTCTCTGCTTAGGGATCGAAATCGGGCTACACGTGCTTACCGGACTTGGCGTTCACCGTACACGCGTAGGTTATTTAAATCCATAAATTATATGTTTTGCGTCTTCAATCTCGCTTCCGTTCAAACCCTCGAGCGTTTTGGAATTACATAAACTCTATGAGAAACAATAATGGCCTCCCTACTAGTATGTCACTTGGTGATGTGCTTGCTACGTGCCCGAATGACATTCGTTCGCTTTTTGCTGATCATTTCTCGAGTGTCTATGAAAATGGTTTAGATAACTCTGCAAGCTTTGAGGCCAGTCTTTCATTCACCCCTCTCAATGTCCTGAATGTTGAATTTGTTTCTGTAAGCACTGCATCTGTTTTACGTGCGTTAGGTAACCTTAAACCATCCTCAGTGCCGGGTCCCGATGGTATTCCTGCTGCTTTACTCGTTCATTGTCGTGAAGCACTAGCCCTTCCTGTTTCTTTCCTTTTTAATCTTTCTTTGTCCACGGCTACTTTTCCGAATATTTGGAAACAAGCATGGGTTAGGCCAGTTTTTAAAAAGGGTGATCGTGGTTGCGTCTCTAATTATCGTGGCATATCTATTTTATCGGCGTTCAGCAAAGTTTTTGAATCTGTTATTCGTTTACCTCTAATGGAAATGGTGAAATCGTGGATTATTCCAAATCAACATGGCTTTATGGCTGGCCGCTCCACCACTACTAATCTTATGGAATTTGTTTCCTCAGCACTCTTAAATCTGGACTCTGGCATGCAGGTTGATGCTGTGTATACCGATTTCAAAGCTGCGTTCGATAAAATCCCCCATTCTCTGCTCATTGCTAAATTCAAGAAACTTGGCTTCTCTCCTTTCTTTCTTGAATGGCTACAATCATTTCTATCGAATCGTTTTTGCTGTGTTAAATTGAATGACGGTTTTTCTTATGAGTTTCATTGTTCGTCGGGTGTACCCCAGGGTAGTGTCTTGAGTCCTTTACTTTTTATTTTATTTGTCAATGATGTGTTCTCTGTTCTTCCATCCGATTCCTTCCTTATGTTTGCAGATGATTTAAAAATATTTTGTCCTATCACTGACTCTAATTCATGTGTCTCTCTTCAATGTCTGTTAGACTCCTTCTCCTTTTGGTGTTCTGCTAACTTTCTCTCCCTGTGTATCGATAAATGTGCTTGTATATCTTTCTCTCGGAGCTTAAATGTGTTGTCTCATAATTATTCACTAAACTCTGTTGTATTAAATCGTGTTAATGTCATTCGTGATCTTGGGGTTCACCTTGATGCAAAGCTGTCATTCAATCATCATATTGAGCGTACCATTAACCATGCCAATAGTGTACTAGGAATGATTTGTGCTATGGCAAATGATGTGCGTGACCCTATATGCCTGAAAGCCCTTTTCTGTAGCTTAGTCCGCCCTATTTTAGAATATGCTAGCACTGTGTGGTGCCCAGTCAGCTCGGTATGGATTGAAAGGGTTGAAAGTGTTCAACGCAGATTCACCCGTATTGCCATTAGGCGTCTTTTAGGGCAATCGGGTGCTTCTCTTCCCCCTTATGTAGTCCGATGCCGTATGCTTGGATTGATGACACTGCATGATCGTCGCTCTGCTTCTCAAGCTTTGCTTATCAGTGGTTTGCTTCGGAACGAGATTGATTGTCCTTCACTTCTTAACAGAATACCGCTGTACGCGCCTGCTCGCTTTCTTCGACGCCGCGATTTCCTTCAAATCCCGTCGAGAAGAACGCTGTATGGCACCAATGATCCGTTTTTTCGATCCCTCCAGCGCTTCAACAGTGCCTCTGGTGTGTTTGATTTTCATATTTCCCCTCAATCCCTTCGCCCCCTCTTCCTTCAGTTCTTTGACTCCCTTTTTGTTTCCCCATCCTAATTCTTTCATTTTACTTGTGTTGGCTGTGTTACAAATTGCTTGCTGTCTAGTATATGTTTGTCTAGTTAGATTTAAGTATTTGTTTGTTATCATTAATTTTAAGTTTTAGTCAGTAAGTTTCCCTATATTTAGCCCTCTGAGGCAGATATTTGTATCGTAATAAATAAAAAAATTAAAAAAAAAAAACCAATAATGTAGCGGGTTACAATACCGCACTAAACCGTCCCGCACAAACACCGTTTAATGGTTACAATGGAAACACAGCAAGCAGCAATGACCTGTTTGCACCGAACGAAATAGCCCCAATTGTGGGAGAAGTGTTTAACCGCTTTCAAAAATGTAAATCAAAACAAGACGATATCACAACGATCTTCGAAGTAGTCAGCAAATTTTGTTTCTCCCGATGAATGATTCAAGTGAGAAGATTAAAGTCGTAAACTGGAATGCAAATAGCATTCTTTAAAAAAAAAAACAGAGCTAGCCATTTTTTTAAATTTGAACTACGTTCACATCATGACTGTTACAGAAACATTCTTAAAACCAGAGATACATTTTTGTGTCAACAATTATGCTTTACATAGAGCTGATAGAACTACCAGTGCAAAAGGAGGGGTTGCAATTTTAGTTAGAAAATATATCGCTCATCATATAGTAAACACGCCTGTGCTTAGAGTAATGGAAGCAGTGCAAATCGCAGTAAAAACGAAGTATGGTAACAACAATAGGCTAAGGGCTGCATACCAGCCTGGTTCAAACAAAAACTACAAAGATTTCAGCAATGACATTGCCGTTCTGACTCGATATCAAAGCAGTTATGTTATATGTGGAGACTTTAACGCCCATCATAGATTTTGAAATTGCTGCAAAACAAACTCTTTAGGAAAAATCCTTTTTGATCTGATGCAAAAATGTTCCTTTTTCGTCCACTAATCTGACTCACCAACGTTCTATCCTTCCGTTTCGAAATGACTACCGTCTACTTTGGATTTGATTCTCCATAATAATCTTGAAATCTCGACTCCTAGAACCTTCACTAACTTAACCTCCGATCACCTACCAACAATTTTGAAAATTAAAAAAAATGCACCATGCTTTAAGCCACCACACAGTGTGTTGCGTACGACCTTATTGTGAAGTAAAAGCATATATGCGGATGTAGCGAAGTAAAACACTTCAAGTTAAAACAAAGTTCAAGCAAAACACGGCTCAAGCAGTATCGCGCGCTTCAGAAACGTAACAAACATAAACAGGTAGTCAACCGTTCTTACGGTTCAAACGAGGAATTACCTTACGCAATTCATAAATCATAGGTACATGTCGCATTAAGTATAAATAAAACTTGTTAACAAAATAGCCATAGTTACAGCTAGCTGCTCTATATGCGGTCAGCAACTAAATAGCATATAAGAGATGAAAACCTAAATAAAGTAAGCGCATTCGAACACAAACTTCAGAATCGCTCGTTTCTTAATAGTCGGAGGCACTCTCTGGTCGACGAAGGAAAAATATACCCGACTCGATGTAAAGCACCGGCGTTGGGCGCTGCGACGGAGCAACACATCCGCCAGCAGCATTACAGTTATCGGAATGTTCTAGGGGTTGTCCTTATATTCGGTAAGAATGTCAGAAAACGGTGAATTCATGTCGAATGTGGTAATAGCAGGTTCGGTCACTGCGTTAATGTTTTTGATTTCAAAACGGGTCGTGTTATCGATCAGTTTGCATCGCCGGAGATCGACAAGGAGATCGTAATGTTTTAAGAAATCGGCACCTATGATTGGCGACTTTACATCTGCGATGACAAACACCCACACAAAGGATCGTCGTAGGCCGAAAATGTCGCGCGATAATGTCGGTTGGGAAAGAGCACATTTCTGCTACGGTGCGACAGCGTGTATCATACATGTAGTTTCTGTATACTACATTATTGTTCAATTTCTTTCATTCTCTCCATTCTCCCTACAAAGACTCTTACTCTCATTTGTCCATTCTGCACATGCTTACGCTCTTTATTTTACCTTCTTACTCGCACATACATATTTACATACTCACACAATTTACACTGCCTAAAACCGGTGTGGGATACACACGTACCCGTCTTGCCTGCCTTCTATCCTCGTTCTTCCTTTCATCCAGCGTTGTCTTCGTCGAATGGTGTCCACACGTTAAAAATTCTTCCTGCTTTCCTCCCTCTCTCTGCTCCCACATGCTATGCTAGCGCGCTGGATGATCGTCCCTACCTTCCTGCTACTTCTCCTCTACCAGGCGGTAGCACGTTGGAGGATCGTTCCTGCCTTCTTTCTTCTCCTGTTCTGTTGTTTTCGGCACTTCTAGGGATAGAGGGAAATATTAAATGTTTTGCCAACAGCTGTTCCATTAACGCGAAGCGCAATACTTACCAACCAATTGAATATTGTTTCTATCGTGGTCCGTGCTCACGTCCGTTCGTGCGTGTGTTACGATTTGCTATAGAAAACGAAATTGATTTGATATCACCAATTATTAATACCATTCAGTTTGATAAAGATTGATATAACCCTCTATTAAAAGCTTTACTTATCAAATAGTTTTTCCGTACTGGTTTCATGAGAGAAAAAAAACGAACACGCATCGACGCGTCCTACCGTTTGCAAACTTGATTTTACACTACCACTTTTTCATGTGAACGCGAAGCAGCGCCTTCCTCGTGTGGCTATTCAGCTATTCCCCGATATACGCCATACTCGATATACGCGATTTCACTATACGTTTTTTCCCTCAATTTGACAGTTCTTTGAGAAAATTGTATTAATTTGAGACATCGAATGTCAAATGCAAAATAAATTCCCTTTTGGTCGAATATTAAAAACTATTTCAAAAGGTATAAATTTGTAATCATCTGTTGAAATCAGATCAAATAAGTAATTTAGTGGCTAAAACCTACCACTTTAAGCAAAATTATAAGAAATTAACTATAATTTGACTGAAAACCTCGAAATTCGACTTACGCTTATTGTTCCGGGCCCGACGGCCAAGCCAACCGCGAAGGTTTCGGTCGTTCTGGAGCGCTTGGTAAACCGTCTGCTGCCACGGAACAGCACGTCCCGGGCAAAGGGTTTCGGGAGCGTCAACGGCCCAACTCTCCTTCACCAAACTACTTTCAGTATTGGCCTACCAGGCTAGTTACCTCTTTTCCAATGTAAATTGGGAGGTCTATTCCGTGGTAGCGCAGCTACTGATATCGTTAAGCGCTGTCAAGAAGGCAACCGTATTCGCCCATAGCTTCACCCGGGAGAATCTTAACACCAAACAGAGAAATGCACTCATCAAATGCTGGAGTAAGACTGATTTATTATCATTATTTCCTCCTTTTTTACTCTAAACTAGTTAAGGCTCGGTAAAATCTACCGGATATCCTCAAATTTCGAATTATTTTCAAACTCTACTCGTTGCAACAACCATAACTCCTATTTGTTCTTATGCGTTAATACATTTGGGGCGACAAATGTGTTAACCTTGTAACTTCCAGGACAGTACTTACTGTACTTTGCAGAACCGTTAAATATCGATGAGGCCACTTTTGAGCCAAGTCACGCAATTTTTTAATTTTCAAACTGATACGTTCCATGCCTCTGTTGACACAAGTGTATAGTTTTTTGATTATTATGTTTTAGTAGTAACCTCAACAACGTTTTCATTGAATAACGTATTGATGTGCAGTGGATTTAAAAATTAGGGTGCCGCTAATACATATACAACATGTTTAGATCCAATCCCAATTACGTACTTAAAACATACGATTTTTTAATTGTTCATTTTTGGTTCAATCCATTTTGTGTTTTTTGTGCCCATAAATGTAAGATTGAACTACAAAAATATGATATCGCTCATGGTTCGAATTCCAATTCTACTCTTTTTTTTCGACTTATGTTTCATACGTTAGGTAATAAGTAATAGATGCTTAGAACATTTTCAATGTAAATTTTCCTGGTCTTTAATTTCAAGAGGGTCATTTTCAAAAACGGCATAAAATTTTTATTTTATTATCCTGAAACTGGTTTTGAAGTATTGAATGGAATTGGTATTTGTGTATGAGACAATTGTTATTGTTGCGCCAAATATCAAATTTCAACAGTGAACATATACCCTCATATAACCATTCCAAATGTGTAGTTCTAATATTCCGATATATACTGTTATAGAACAGAATAGTTCAACACTGTTATAGCCTTCCCAGATCAATTAACTAAATTCGCGTTTACTTGCAATCTACTTTATTTACTCTTGCCGCCCACATCTTTCAGATTTTGCTTCTAATTTGACGTGTCCTTAATTATAACATGGTTGTTCTATCAACACCATAGTACGGTAATAGCATCACATGGTAGATATCGTCATCACTCTTGATAGATACAGTCAGAATCTTTTCAGCCCTCTTGGGCACGCTACCGTAAGCATAGTGTAGGATCATTCTGGAGTTGATGCTGATCCGGCTAAATGCAGTGCTCACGGTTGTCTCACCTAGCGCGTAGTATGTTGCAGACATGTTGCGCAATGAATCATCTCTCCCTTTAGTGCTTTGTTCTGGAAGGACATCCTGAAATAAGTAGTTTATCCCGCCCGCAAGCAAATCGTTACAAATTCAATTTTAACTTTCAAGCCATCAACAATAATAAAAAAAAAATTATATCCAATACCATGTGATTTCAAATCGGTTTGTGTAAACAAAACATCTAAGTAACCATTGCCCTCATTACCTGCGGCTTAGCAGTGGTGCATGGAGCAAGTCCTTTCGCAGCAACGCGCGTTGCTAAGAGAGCTCTGCTCTCACCGCTTTCTTTCTCTCTCTCGCTAAATGTTTACTCTCACGTCATTGTGGCGATTTTCCATTTTGTATATAGTGAGATTACAAGCTATCATAGCCTACTAAGAACAAAATATAAATTAATTAATTATAAATTCAAACAGCCGCCTTCGATGTGGTCGCTGCGCAACACTAATATTTCAGATACGTTATTGCCTCCGGTCCGCGTTAATAGCGTATATCGGGGAGTGCCTGTACATTGATACAAAGAGGAGAACGCTTGCGTGAACGATTGGTGTAGCAAGCGAATTGGACAAGTCCCAGAAAAGCGAGACGCAAGAGTTTCTCACAAACGATGGAAAGGGATGAGCGAAATGAAACATGCGAATCGTTGATGAGACACAGCCAAGTCGCAAGAAAATACAGACCAACACCCAGAAGAGCGAGTCGGAATGAAAATTTTTCTGAATGTTAGAATGAGAAAAATGATAGATACACATAAAAATCGCGCGATAATGCCGGTTGGGGTCTTGCCGAGCGCCAGTATCAGGTGGTACGCAGAATCAGCTGCTTGTCACCGTACTCGATGTGTACCATTTTCACAAAGTGACCGGTACCGCATTTGCCGATTCATTAACAGCGCGGTTCACCGTTCCATTTGATGCATATAACCTACCGGGCGAAAGGTGACGAATCGGGTAAAAATCATTCAAATGACACACAACAAGATCTACTCACCAGGAAGATATCCTTCATATCCAATGATATAAGGGAAAGGCCATTTGAAGCCCCTTCCTCTGCACCGCTTCACAGCTGCTAACTTTTAACTATCTCCACCAGGAACGATTATATTGCACAAATCACACCTTAATATATAACAATGATCGAAATTTAACACTTTACCTGATAACTTTAACACATACCTGATATCGCGGCGGCGTCGTACGTGAAGGTTAGACATTTTATTCTGCTTTATTCCATGCTACAAGCTTTCTTTTTTGATTGCCGCACAATAGAATAATACTGTAGTGGTTAATTTTATATTTACTCTACAAAAAAAAAACTGAATACCAAAATAAATACCACATCAGAATCAGAATGTATGTTTATTGATATTTTTCTTTTTAAGTTCATGTGTACATTTGTTTTGCGAGATTTAGCGTAACGCTCGCTTTTCCCCGCTGTGGAGGATTTTGCCAGGAGGCAGTTTGTTTTGATTTTAGGAAGAAACGGTTCTAGGCCTAGGGCCTTTTGTTACGCTAACTTAATTTAAACTAACTTATCTACTTAACACTATTAGATTAGGAGCAGGACGAAAGAAATTTAGAAATAAGAAAGAAAGGAGGAAGGAAAAAGAAAAAAAATGTGAAAAATTCAAAAGAGTGCCCTTAGAAGGGGTGAACCTGATGTTGCGCATTTTTCTTTAAGGCGTTCTGTTATAACATATCCAATTTCATCTATTGGATGTGTATTAGTTTTTTCATATAACTCCTCTAACCTGGTCCAGTAGGGGACATTCGCAATTAGTCGCAAAAATCGGTTTAACCCTATTTGAACCCTGCGGATGTTGGTTGGGGCGCTACTTTTCCAAACCGAGATACTGTACGTTGCCATGGGAAGAACAATTTGCTTATAGATCGCGATCTTGTTCCTGTAGCAAAAGCGAGAGCCGTGATTCACTAGGGGATACAATTTTTTGAGCAGGACATTGATCCGAGTTGCCAGCTCTCGGGTATGGTGATGATAAAGCAGCTTGTTGTCCATGATTGGACCCAGATACTTTACCCTTGACAACCAAGGGATTGTTGTTCCTCCCACAGTCAGCTGGTTTCCAATCGGGTTTAGTAGCTGGTGCCTTAGCCGATGTGGAACAATCATGGCTTGTGTCTTAGCGTTGTTGATGCGGATTCTCCATTCCGCAGCATAGCCTTGTAGTACATCTAAGCAACGCTGAGCGCCGCGTCTGAGTTCTGCTGGTGTTCTGCCCTTAGTAGCGATCGCCGTGTCGTCTGCAAACAAAAACAACTGGGCACCGTTAGGAAGAGCAGGAAGGTCTGCCGTGAACAGCAGATACAGAAGTGGACCCAGAACGCTGCCCTGGGGTACGCCCGCCGGTACTTGCTGCACTTCCGAAGTGTATGGGCTGATGACAACACGGAAGGTGCGTTGCTGCAGGTAGTTCTTGATCAGTTTGACCAAGAATAACGGGAGCTTGAACTGGAACAATTTATGGACAAGCCCATCATGCCACACATTGTCAAATGCTTTTTCCACGTCAAGCATCACAACAGCAGTGGATCTTGATACTTGTTTGTTTTGCTGAATTGTGTTTTGCAGTCGTATCAGTTGGTGTGTTGTTGAGTGCCCGGACCGAAATCCAAACTGTTCTGCCGGAATAATTTGTAAATCGTTAACCGAATTTCTTAGTCGCCAATATACTATTTTTTCGAATAGTTTGCTGAAGGCGCTTAGCAAGCTTATCGGGCGATAGCTGGATGGAAGGGTGGGATCCTTGCCGGGCTTCAGGATTGGGATCACCTTAGCGCTCTTCCAGGCTTGCGGGAAGATGTTGAGTGATAGGCAGCTATTAAAAATCGCCACAAGCAGAGTTATAGCTCGATTTTGCAGATGTTTGATGCGGAGAGTTGGAGGTGTGTTGTCAACCGTGCTGTTGGTCGTTGACACTTCTACATCGTGAGGGCTAGACATTGTAAGACCAAGGCGATATGCCTCAGCAAATTGATAAGCAAGTGCATTGGACTTTTCGATGGGTGTAATGACTACTTGCGCTGGTAGATTGCTCTTTAATGGAGGAATCGGCCGGCTGGCGAGTGGGGTGGAAGTTGCTCAACTTTGCTTGCAAAGTTAGTATTGCGAATTTCTGCTACACGATCTGAGATGATGCGTGAGAGATTAGCCGCTTGTCGCTTTAACTGCTGATCACCGCTTCTCTGGTATTGGCGCCTGAGTGTGTTACGATGCTTGATTAGGTCTTGGGTATATTCGTCTAAGGTGATAATTTCCCCCTTAATACGCACCTCGGGAACGCATTCTACTACTGCAGTATTAATGGAGTCCTGCAACATTTTAATGGCTGAATCTATGGATTCTGGTGAAAGGAGTACTTCGGTCGACGACCACTTCCGTCGCATAAACGTGTACCGTGCACCAGCAATCGCTTTGTCTCTTATAAAGGATCTCTTGCTTCTTGGCTTATTAGCATCTCTCGCAACCTAAGTATACGGATCGAACAACCTGCTTCGCTGTGCTTATTGTTTCGTCTTATTGTTTTAGGTGCTGTCTAATAATTTGCCGTGTGCTCGTTCAATCCTCTGCTAAGAGCAACCTCTGGGGGAGCATTTGATCAACTCTGTTCTATCAAATTCATCCGCTCAACCGCACCAGATCAACCTTTTAATTGAACATATTATGCCGCTATGCCATCAACTCGCTTTGCTTTTAGCTTCCATCCGTGCGTGTAAAGTGTGTGTGTGTGTACAGTAGTGACGTGTGATGTGTGCCTTAAAGTGTTAGCCTGCTTGATTTTTTTTTAATACTTATTCACTAATTTTACAAAAAATTTCTTATGGATATGCATAAAAATTAATATAATAAACTTATAAATCGATAGCATCCTAATTTTAAACCCGATCAGCTAAATTTGCATTATTATAAAAATGTTGATGCATATCCATTTACATTATTTTTTACCCTAATTTTTACTTTTGCTTAAAGTAGCCCTAGCTATGCCCTATTCTCAATGCTCCGTTTTCCCTAATCTGCCTAATCTAAACTTAACCCTAGTGCAGGGCATTTCCTCCTTTTGCACGTGCCTTATCCCAGGCAGACTCGGTATTTTTTTAATCTATTCTATTTTTTATTTTTTATTTTTTTTTATTCGTTAAACCTCTTCAACCTGTTGTTGTGGACCTTCTCTAGCCTTTTCCCATTTCTTATTACACATGTCTGATCGCTTGGTATTTCCGCCACCTCGTACGGTCCTCTCCAAATACCTTGCAACTTTTGCCCTACACCCGTTTGATTATTCCGGACCAACACCATTTCCCCCCACATGGGTTGCCACTCATTAGCGTTCTGGTCGTACTTTTCTTTTCTTTTATGTTTCGATTGTATAAGATTTTCCCTCTCAATCAAGTGCATCTCTTTTAGTTTTGTTTGCATTTCTTCACAAAAATCGGAGTACAATCTTTTCCTCTCGTTTTGATTATAAATTGATGTTGGCAATCTCGCTTTCCTCCCGAAAACCAACTCATATGGAGTGTACCCTGTCGAAGTGTTTATACACGTATTATATTCCATAGCGAAATATGGTAATACTTTATCCCAAGTTTTATAATTTTTCCCGACAAATTGTCTTAATATATTTTTAATTCTCTATTCGCTCTTTCAACTATATTTCCTTGAGGGTGGTATGCAGAAGTATTGATTTTTTTAATTTTTAGTAGTTTACATACATCTTTCATGACCTGGCTCATAAAATTTGTGCCCTGGTCTGTTACTAATTCTATAGGAACCCCTACAAGGCAAATAACCTCATCTAAAAAGGCTTTCGCTACTGTTGTTGCCTCTTGATTTCCCATGGATGTTACAATGAGATATCTGGAGAGATCATCTTGAATAACCAATCCATATTTGTTTCCTTTCTCCGATTCTGGTAAAACCACAATATCCATGTATACTTTTTCAAAAGGATATTTTGAGGTGGTTGTGATTTGCATATGAATTTTAGGAAGAATAAGTCCTTAATCCCTGAAACTCCTGAAGAACGGTGTTAATTTAAGATCTTTCTATTTCCACTTTATCAGCACCTGGTGTCTAATTTTGAAATTTTAATTTTGCTTTTTCTTTTAAATTGTTCAATTTGTCCCTCCTCCGTATTTCTTGTTCGCTTGTTTCCCTTTCTAAATCCATTTTCATTAAATCTTGCCAGTGATTTGCTTGTTTAGTATCCATCATAGTTTGTCCACCGATACTTTCCTCTACTTCGTTATTTGAAATAAGGTTTTTCTTGATTTGTTGGCGTGTGATGACTGCTACCGTTTTAATTTGTCCATCTTCTTGTATTTCCCTCAGTTTAATTTGAGGAAGCCTTGATAAAAAATCGGCAACCACATTCTCCTTCCCTTTTCTATACCTTATTTCACATTTTAATCCCTGGAGCCTTAATCGCAATCGTGATAAAATTGGAGAATTTTCTTTGAGTCTCCATATTGACACTAGTGGACTATGATCAGTGTATATGATAACTTCTGTCCATAGACATAATGTTTAAAGTGCTCTACGGCCCACACGATCGCCAAGAGCTCCTTCTCGATTGGGTGGTATCGTTTCTCTGCTCCCACAAGAGTTTTGCTAGCATAAGCAATTAGCCTTTCAATGGTTTTCTCATTTGAAAGAACTGCTCCGAGAGCGTAATCACTAGCATCAGTGGTGATTACAAAAACATCATTATAGTTAGGACGTACTAATAAAGGCTCAGAAGTAAGAAGTTGTTTTAATTTTTCAAATGCTTGCTGACAGCCTTCATTCCAAACAAATTTGTATTTTTCTTTAATAATTCATGCAATGGTTTGCGAATATTGGAAACATTTGGAAGAAATTTCCCATAAAAATTAATGGTTCCCAAAACGAACGTAGCTCCTTGAGAGTTTTTGGTATTGGCATATTTAAAATAGATTTAACATTAGCTAATGTAGGTTTAATCCCTTCCTCATTTATAGTGTGGCCCAAATAGTTTATTTGTTTATGAAGAATTTTACATTTGATGGTTCAATCTTGAGGTTGTGCTGTTTAATCCGTTTAGAACTTTCACCAAATTGAGATTATGTTCCTCTTCTGATTCACCAAACACTACAATATCGTCCAAGTACACGAATGCCTTAACGGGTTGTATAGCGTAAAGAACATTGTTCATAAGTTTCTGAAAAGTTACGCTATGTATGCTTTGAAAGTATTTATCGACTTTTACTGTGTATTCCTTTAGAAATTCTGCCCCCAAATTCCTGGGACATTAAGTGTTTTAATTATATAAAATTTTATTGGGTATGTTGACCTACCAATATGTAAGTTAATTAGAATTGAACCTACTGTGTCGGATACTATTCCATCAAAACTAGCAAATTTTAAGTTAATCTTTATCTAGGCCGGTTGGCCATAAAAAAAGATTTTTATTTTACACAAACAGGATTACTCCTGACTAAAGCTAAACTATGATCTATATCTGGCTGACTCTAGACTTCGACTTCGACTGACTAAACCTAACGAGCTAATGTTCTAACGAAGCCGCTGGTTGCTGGCTGCATTGGTCCGTTCTCACGATCGGTCTGCGTGTCGCATTACTTGCGCATGTCGCCGTTGTCCGCTCGTGGCCGGTGTAGCGTTACATCTTCGTCTGCTCGTAGCCGGTGTGGAATGCCAGCTTGCAGTCTGGTTTCTAGCGGTCGGTCTAACTCCTCCCTTCTTAGATGACTTTGCCCTCAAAGTCTGCCGAGAGCATGGAATGTTGTGGGTTTTTTCACGAAGGTTTCTATGTGGTGGACATCCTGTCGGTTGGTGTTGTTCGTTGGAATGTTGAGGCTTATTTTCGTTCTTCTTATACTGGTAATGAAATATAAATTGCTATTGTTATCAGAACAATTGTCGTTAGCCCAATTGACCCAAAGATATGAAGTTTCCATGTGAGGGAATTATTAACCAGGCTGATGGTATGTAGTTTCTCTCTGTGCTGCAATGTTATGTTTCGAAGATGTTCAATTGAAGGTTCGTCTCTGATGCCGTCTTCTTTAGCGATGAGGCCAAGGGTTGATATATATGGTTTACCGGTTATCGAAACTTCTGTGCTGGGAAAGAGTTCTCCGTTAATAAAGATATTGCAGTTGTGAAATCGTATGATATATGATCCATTAAGAATGTGGTTTATATTGCTGCAGTTGGATGAAATTTCGGCAGTGGCATCATTCAATAGAATATTCGCATTGTTAATGTGTTTAACTAATCCCGTTGAATACACCTTTTCGTACATACATTCTGTATGCTCCCCTTGTACGAGTTGTCGTATGCAGCGTGAAGGCTCTTCCAGATCTTTACTTTCGCAAAGCTGGTGGCTGCTCTGATCGATACAGGGCTGCGGTAATTCGAACATATGGGTTAGATTCCGGATTATGTAGTTATGCTTGATTAAGATTCTCTTATCATTTTGTATGATAGAGTCGATATAGTTGTACTCATAAGTTTCATAGGATAGACGTGGAAACTTTAGCATAAATATCACGTGTGTTGAATTCATGGTAACTTGTGCTGTGGCTTGTGTTAACATTTCTTCAACTGATGTATAGTAAATGCCATTTTGTGCCAGAAATTCTGCAACGGTGTTTAAGTCTTCTATTGATAGTAGCTCGCTATTCGGTATCCCATGCTTAGCGGCTAGTATGGCTTCTTGGAGTGTTTTTATATGGGCTTGTAATGCGTCTAGGTTTGCTATCTTAATGATCTGTTGTATCTCAGTTTGATGTTCCCTTTGGATCCTATTCTGAAGGTCGATAACATGATTAGCAATATTGGTTGTTTCTTGGAATCTTCTGCTGAGACCATTATTGATTAATAGCTGCTCGTTGTTTTGTAGGATGAGCGAATTCAGGGTGGTGTTGATTATCGTTAGATCTTCTGCGTCGGGACTGCCAGCTATCCACTTCCAGGCGGTACCTATACTGTTCCATCTTTTCGTTCGAAGTCTACGTGGCCTAATCTTAGAAATTGTGGCGTTAAGTTTTTCGAGCTTCAAATTAATTAAACTTTGCAAAGGGGATTTTCCTGTACTGTTTGTGCTATTTTCAAAAACTCGAGAAATTATCTCTTCTAGCTCGGTAAGATCAATTGGATGAATCGTCCTCAAGTATCCGATCCTAATTTTTGCTTGTCCTAACGGAACAATAGCCAATGGGTTGTTTGTTAAGTCGAAAATGTTTATGCTAGCTTGTAGAACACCATATAGTGTGAAAAACGCGATTATTAATAAATTCATGCTTCACCCTTCTTACGGGGCTGGTTGCTTCGCCTCCTCTGACGGGGTTGGTTTTCTGTTGCTCGGGCCTCCGGTGAATTTTTCCTTCTCGGTGTGTCGGCGTTGTCCCTTTCCTCCGGCAACGAGTTATTGGCTGCTACCGGCTACTTAGGTGCTCATACACACGGCTGCAATCTGCGATCGGGAGATGTTCTAAGCACGGTGTGATTACGCTCTTTCGCGATCACTACTCGTCACTTGATTTTCACTTCACTAGAGGTCCCTATTCGGGCACCAGTTAATCTTTATCTAGGCCGGTTGGCCATAAAAAAAGATTTTTATTTTACACAAACAGGATTACTCCTGACTAAAGCTAAACTATGATCTATATCTGGCTGACTCTAGACTTCGACTTCGACTGACTAAACCTAACGAGCTAATGTTCTAACGAAGCCGCTGGTTGCTGGCTGCATTGGTCCGTTCTCACGATCGGTCTGCGTGTCGCATTACTTGCGCATGTCGCCGTTGTCCGCTCGTGGCCGGTGTAGCGTTACATCTTCGTCTGCTCGTAGCCGGTGTGGAATGCCAGCTTGCAGTCTGGTTTCTAGCGGGTCGGTCTATCTTTTATATTATCATTATAATCGATTGAAGATGCCCCAAGCTCTTTTGCTAATTCCAAACTTAGAAAGTTAAAGCAGGCTCCAGTATCAATTAAATAATAAATTTCTTTTGCTCCCATACATTTCGATAAAATTTTGGCCATTAATTTACCGTCTTTAATATAATCGATATTAAGCAATTCATTCTTTTCTTCAAAATCGCTACATAAACCGTTATCAGATTTATTCTGATGTTCTTGACATGAACCGAAGAAGAATATATTATTTTGGCTTGTAGGAACACCAGTGTTTTTATTAAGATTGACTAGTGCTCCTTGTTTTAGTTTTTTTTATTCACAGTCGGATTATCGGATTGTTGATGATTGTGTGAGTTAGTGTAGAGGTTGTTTTGAGGAGGCCCTTGTGTAAAATTATTTTGAGGTATTGTGTTTTGTGTGTTATTGTTTCTATATGGTGTAAAGTATCTTCTTGGGCGTGAATAATTATCATTAAAATTAGAAGGATTAGTATTATATATTGTACTGTTGTGTTGGGGTATCCCAAAATTATTAATATGTGAATGGTTTAAGCTACTGTTACCATTATCGCAGCGTTTTCTACTATCAATGCTACAATCTACGTTAGGAGCAGTTTGGTTATTTGGATAGGTGTAATTATAGCTGTTTTGGTACGGGTTCATGGAACTCTCATTGCTGTAAGTTTCGAAAAATTGCGTGCGGTTTAATCTTTCCTCGATCTTTCGGATATGTTCGATTTGCACTACCTCTTCCTGGAGATATTCCAAAAGTTCATCAAAACTGAGATGCTTATTGGTTCTCGCAAGAGTTTTTAATTCCGGGTTCTTTAAACCAGCTAGGAAATGTATTTTTAAGTTTTTAAGTGCGTATCAATCTTCCGTATTTGCTCTATCGTTATTAATAATATGTTCTTTAAGTTTCATCACTCTTTCTTTGTATATGGAAAAAGGTTCATTGACCTCTTGTTGCAGCGTCTCGACTTGCTGGAAAATGGCTTCCAAGCTAAACTTTTCTCCAAACACTTCTATCAGATTCATTTTAACACTGTTTCACGAATCATCCAAAATTCGATTAAAAGAACCCGCAGCCTCTCCCTTCAATTTGAACATTACCGTTCGTATAAGGTCTTCTTCTGATTCCCCTTCAGGAATTTGTTTCGCAAAATACTCTATTTGATATAGAAAACCGTCCAGATCTTTTGCTGTTCCGGATATTCCGGAATGTAAAGCATTGCTTTCTCTATCGGAAATTCGTAAGCCATACTTGAAATTGTACCGTTTAACGCACTCTCGATTTCGACACTTTGGTTAAGAAGCTCTGCTTTGAGGATCTGGAGGCGTTCTTTATAACTATATTCCTGATTCATACAGGATTCGCTAACAGTTGTGGAGTTTAAGTTGTATGTAGGTTGGAATGCACAAATATTAGTTAAGCTACCTGTATTAATTTGAATTGCTCTATTTCTAAGTGCTAACACCCTATTGTTCATCACCTTACGCACGAAAATAAAATGAAGGATTTGGGAATAAATTACAAAGAGAAAGATCGTACAAACTATCTTACTATTTATGTATTTTTTCTCTAATTATATTTAAAACGAATTAATAAAAGATTAAAAAGAACTTATGTGTAGTATTATTCACTATAATTTAATATCACCCACTATACAGGGTTTCCCACGATTTATTGGTTGGTTCCCATCATTTTTTGGTGGGTTCCCATATTTTTTTGGTGCGTTCCACGATTTTTTGGTCGTTTCCCAGAATTTGTTGGTCCAATTGTATTGATATCCAATCGGAAAATACCAATAAATTATGGGAACGAACCAAAAATCTATGGGATACGACCAAAAAATCGTGGGAACGCACCAAAAAATCATGGGAACTGACCAATAAATCGTGGGAAACCCTGTAACGCTGCAATTTTCCGCCACCACTTACCCAAAAAAAATTTCACCAGCTAATCCCGTTTTTTGCACACCAGTCAGAAATGTTACCTGCGCTAAAATTTTTGTGCTTTTCCGCTGTCACCACATGAAACGACTAACTACTTTCTTTTCAAAAATAAATAAATTATTTTTATTTGATATTACGCCAAATCAACTAAAACTTTATTGCACGAGCCAAAACCACCACCAAACCACCTGATAACCGTTACCAAAGTGCCGCGTCTTTTTTTGCCATCGCGCCGCAAAACCGCTCGATCATCGTACTCCGCTTTGTCTGATCACTCGCTCTCTCGGTTTTCGGTTCGCTTCTTCTCCTCTCGCAACTATCCGCTATATTTATTCTCACGGCCGCCCCTCTAGCCGCAGCTACACGTAGCCTTATCGAAAACGGATCGTAGCGGGCAAGGTCGCTACACGCGAGTACCTCTGCAAGAAAGGTTTTACGTCGTTTCCGGACTGCCCAAACTACGTCGGTGTTCAGTAAACTCGGAGCAAGTTTGTGTTTGAGTGCTCGCGTTTTGCGGAAGTTCGGCAACGATTGTTGGGCGAGGACGGGCCCGATCCGGTGAGACCCGAGAGTCTACTACGGCACCTGCTTAAGAACCAGTCGAGCTGGAGCCGGATAGCAGAGGCAGCCCATGACGTTACGTCGAGGTTGCAGTGCTCTTGAGATGAGGAGAGGGTCAACCAGGCGACCAACCTCATTATTCGTACGGACGAGGCCATGGCTGATGAAGCAGCGTGGAAGACAGTAGTAGAGACATCTGGTGGCGCAGCGGGCCTACCGGGTCAGGCACCGCGTTCATCGGTCACCCTCCCCATCACCATCACCTGCCTGGTCACCATCACCATCACCTGGACTGCCGCTCGAAGAGAGGCAGGTAGACAGAGGATGGCCACATCGATAGAGCGTCAACCTGTAAGAATAGCAGAGAATATCCTGCACCGTCTGCCTGGGAGAGACGCCTGATTCTCGAGCGACGGCAATGAAGCATCACTCAGCCAGCACAGTGGTCTTAGCGACGAAGAGGAGGCCGCTATGCGAGAGACAAACTTCACTACACGTTGACTAGCTAACGAAACATGACGAAAAACACGGTGACGATGGCTATTGATAAGCAAACATCGACCCACCGCAAATCCCTAGCGGGCACCTTGATGGGGAGGTCTAAATGAAGGGGAATATTGAATATTTGAATATTGAATATTGGAACGGTACGAAGCCATCCGCAGGCGTCACGAGATGTTTGTAAACGAGCTGTTTGTAAAAATTTGTGACGCAGGCGTCACGAGCTGTTTGACTTCGGATGGATCCAACGAATACGACGGCTGAAGTTACCGACTAACGGAACCGGACAATCCTGGTCGGCTACAACAGATGACACCAGACAGTACCAAGATTGTAGTGTTGCATCTAGTTAACACGACATCACAGCACCGAAACAATGCAACACCATTCATAGCGAAATATGCTATGATCAACAAAGTAATCATCGGAACCAGAACCAGCACCAACATCGTATCAACATCTGGCCAAATCAAATATCTAATAAATAACCGTAGCATAAACATAATAACCATAGCATAAACAATGAAAAGTAGGGAACCGAACATATATAACATGAAATCAGGAAAGATTAGGCAGTTCTAATCAACATCTTGAACTCAGAATATGTGCGCGACAAATTGGATAAATAAAATTATTTTTTTATTACAATTCCAACGCATGTGTTCTTAACTATCTACCTTTCACAGATTACTTACTTACAGGTAAGCCCGTCCCCCTGGCGCAGACCCTTGGTGGTAGCAAAAGGTCCTGAGGGTTTTCCATCCACCCTCACCTGGCAAGTGACGTTGGTCATAGTCATTCTAACTAGCCTTATCAGTATGGCCGGGATTCCAAAAGAGCTCATAGCGTCGTACATGTAGCCACTTGTACCTCTGTCTTCATTTTTAGCTTCTTTTGAAACCTAAAAAAATGAACCTGGGCTCTCTTGCGATGCATTGATTTTTGCCTAATAGTACCAAGATGTTGGTGACCAAAACGCAGACACGTTCTTATCCAACGACAGACTTGTGTACTCAGTCCATTTAAGACGCTACGGGGCGTCATTCGTTGATCGCGCACGCTTCTACGTTGGTTGGTTCACTTTTTTGGTCATCATGGTAAGAGTTCGATTGATAGAGGTGTTAAGGTGAGGTGACTGATAGAGGTTTTCTATTGTCTCATGGGATACTACTATTCAAAGTGCAAATAATATTTTGTTAAAGCGGGTAAAGATAACCCCTTGATAAACCCATAAATTTGTCAATTTTCAACCGTCAACCGTTATGTAATTTTAAGATTGTTTCAACACGACAATAAGATTTTCGGGATGAAGGAAATCGCACACGAAATTTAATATTGATGAGATATACTAAAGCCTGGTTACAATAATTTATTTAGAGTTTTGCATGCGACTTGCATTTGATGGGAGAGCATTAGACTTTCACCAACGCAAAACATGCAATACAAAATTTTAAATTTAGTGAAACAGCTCCCTACATTTTCATGCGATAATTGTTTTATTTAATTTTTTTTTCGTCTTCTTAATTTGATACAAATCAGTTTGTTTCCCTGTGAACTATTTTGGGGATATTTTCGATCGTATTTGAAAGCAAAAACAAATAGTTAAAAATCCCTGTTGTTTTAACGAGAACGATAATTTCACAATGTTGCTGCTGACGAGTACAACAATTATCAAAGTGCTTTTTCATAAGGAATCAGTTATCCATTGATCTGACATGGCATGACTTCTCCATAAATCATTTTTATAATTACTGAATCTATGTTTGCTTCGATAATTTTTACGCCCGTTCAGACTTTTGTATCATCCCGGAATATCTTAAATATTTTTTGCGGCGTGGGAGGATGGGGTCTTCAGGAAGCGATTTTGATCCCTGATACAACTGCTTTCGGATGTTGTTCAAATTTCTGCAAGCCGTAGACTATTTTAGGCAGCTTGAGGCCAGTGCCAAAATTACAATCTATTTGCCCAGAGATTCGATTCGAAAAGGACGTTGGTGGAGCGTTCTGTCCTATGTATAATTTCTCCTTTTACCGCCATCCTGGTTCCATCTGACCTTTTCTTACCGTTGTGGCCGATTATCCTTCCTCTACATTACACGACTTCGATCTCTCAAACCTATCGTATCACTCTAACTATCCTATGCTGTCAGTGCCACTCAACTCTGTTCGTAACAATCCCTTTTTGTTATGTTTTGAATGATCACATTTTTGGCCATCTATTGCCGATTCTCAAATGATTAAATATTAGAATTAGTTTTTAAAATAGGTATCATTAATTTTGAACCATACTTGGATGATATAATTACAGAAAAACAACAATAATACCTAAAATGATTCTAAAAGATTAAAATGTAATAATTTAAGCATAATAATAAAAAATCGCATTCACCTGGCCCGCGGCACTCGATCATTTACTAAAGTTGGCCCATTGCCTCAAACGTTTGCCGGACGTTTCGAACCATGCGGCTTGACACACACCACAAGCCCTACACATAAAACACCACCAACACGAAACGAATCCAACATACGCTCGAGAGTATCCACTTTCAACGCCCGATGACCCGCAGACCAAGCACGTCATTATGCACAGCGACCGCCCAGTGCATCGGATGACCAGGGCACCTTCGCAGACGGCCACTGTAGTTAACTAAATGAGATTTTGGTAATTAGGGCAAATGTACCAATAGTGGTGCAATTTGTGATGGTACAGATTAGGCATGGGCAAAACGATTCTTTTCACCGAACGCGAACGAACTAGTTCGCTCA
The DNA here is from genome assembly GCF_017562075.2 of Anopheles merus. NCBI lineage: Eukaryota > Metazoa > Arthropoda > Insecta > Diptera > Culicidae > Anopheles > Anopheles merus. The sequence continues at coordinate 22,526,508 of NC_054081.1, forward strand.
CCAAAAAGAACCGAACGCGAACGTCGACTCTTTCGTTCTTTGTTTCATGAGGTTTTTATTCACAAAGAACGCTCGTTATCTTTTTCATTTACCCACCATAGACGCATACTGTAGCCAAAGAAGTACTCATTCTGCGGTTGAAACCAATCATTTAAAAACATTAAACACTCGGCTATCTGGTCAACACAATCCATCGCAAAACCGACCAAAAACTAGCATGTAAAAAACTAATACGAGCAAAAATGTCTCCTGCATATATTGTACCCCATGCCTAATACACACTTAAGGATTCTATTAAAAAAAACTACTTAAATATCGATCAACATGATACGCGCAATCAATTCAGTTCAGTTCATTCGCGAACAATGACTAATCCGTTTGAACGGGCTCGATCTATTGAATTGTATAGGTATAATTTCCATACCAACAGAACACAGATCGAACACAAATGAGCCAGTTCGAACGCGTTCGATGAATTCAGTTGTGTAGGTACGATTTACACACCAACAGAACACAGATCGAACACTAACGGATCAGGTCGAACGCGTTCGATGAACTCAGTTGTGTAGGTACGATTTACATACCAACAGAACAGAGATCGAACACTAACCCCGACAGACAAAGAGAACGAAATTTTCAGGCGAGGGGTAGGTACCCAACAAACAAAGCCGAAGTCGCTCGAACCTTTTACTCTGTGCCAGAGCGAGAAAGCATGCATTCTGTATCAAGTTCTACAGCTGCAAACACAGCGCGTGTAGATGTGTGTGTGCGCGGAGCGAATGTATCGATGAAGATGGGAAGCAGCGGGGTTTTCTCGTTCAGTTTACGGGACCCGAACAATTCCCCATGGTTTGGTCAGTCCAATGCCAACGCTGCTGAGGGAAGGGTGTGTTACTTTTCCACGCGGTGGGACTCATGCTCATGATGATGAAAAACTGTATGTTCTTTGCAATATTTGCTTACTATGTTATTGATTTCACCATTTTCTAAAATTTACACTACTTTTCAAATATTTTATGAAAATACACGTGAAAGTTTCTATAGATAATATTTTCAGAAGAAACGGCGCAAAAAAGCCGCATTGCTAAGATTGATGATATTATCAATTTAAAAAAAGTTTCTGAACCCATCATGAAAAAAAAAAACAAAAATACGAAAAACTTTTTCTAAGTATATTTTGAGTTGCTGAATCTAGCTCTCGAAGATCGTTTTTGGATAGCATGAATAGTTTCAAAGATATTTATCAAAACCTGTTGATTTCTTCTAACACACATATTTGAAATGTTCAGCAGTAAGCGGGTATCTCTTCATTGCGCGGATGCTTGCGCCTGTGATACTAGACAACAATCAAAAGAAGGAAAAGATCCATTCTTATTGCATTAATAATCTCGCCAAGCGCGATGTAATAAATGGTTGAATTGTTTGATCGGCAGGTTTTAAACATTTCTTCCATCACAAACGCTGGATCAAGACCCAGCGGTAAGTACCCTTTAATCCATATACAAAAATAGCTCTCCATCCAGTTCACAGGCAAACAGACAGCAAAGAGGATTCCACAAAGCACAAGCGGCTCAGCCTTAACCCGCCCACCCCACTTACCCCCCAAGGCGAACACGATAAATAGGCACGCCCCAAAATCAAACTGCGCAGTGTGTATCCGTGTGTCATTTTACTTTTTTCTCACTCGAAACCCGAACCAACTTCGGCTTTTTACACGAAGAAAGATTCGAGCCATCGCTTCCGCTCAACGTCGAGCAAGGGTTCGAGCGATAAGCTCCCTCGAACCCATCTCGAACCTTATTTCCTTCGAGCGACTTCGGATTTGTCTGTTGGGTAGAAACACGCAGTGGGGGCCCGGCCCAAGTTCGGATCCGAAGTCCGTTGTTTTGGGCTCGAAATTAAAAATGGCGGATGGAGCGCTACCACGGAGAGAATGCGCTCTCTTGCTTGCCTCTAAAATACACGAGGCGCTCTCGCTGTAAAGAACGCTCGCTCGCGCTGTTTCATCATACCCCTTCCTTCCCGTTTCTTTCGGCTTGCGCTGCGCTGAGCTGGTACCCCCTCCCACTTGATTCCAGCGAATTGCGCTGCGTTGGACTGACACCCCCTCCCGCTCGTTTCTTTCGTAGCGCGCTGTGCGCTTTCCTTCACACGGACTTGGTGCACCCGAATCAAAACAAAAACTTGAACACATCAAACTCGGTTTATATTTTATCACTGATCGCGCAAATCCCTACGTTGTGGTATATTTTTAAGAAAACCAGAACACGCTTTCACAATTTTACATACTTTATTTAACGCGCGCTGTCGAGAGCCGTTTTTCCTTCGTGGTCGGTTACAAGAATGAATATCATTATGGCAGCTTATTCCCGCGATCTAATTCCCTACCAATACACACAAAAACAGCACCTGTCAATCGTTTCGTTTATCGGTGAAACGCATATGCAAATAACGCAAGTGAAATATTTCACTCGGAACTATGGGCATTTAAAAACATGAAACGTAAACAATCACTTTTATTGCGAATAAAAGAACATTTAAATACATAGCTCCACACAATCTTGCTTCAAACCACACACATTCATTATATAAAAAAATCGTCGTATTTCAAATAGTCGCCTAACTGCATTAATACCGTTGTTGCTGTTCAATGCAGCAAAAAAAATCATTGAAATAAAGCAGCGCAAATCACACATTTAAGATACAGTAGGTGACCGCTAACTGGATGTGTTTTACCGGAGTTTTTTTAACTGGAAGTTCGCTAACTGGAGTGATTCTCAGTTAAAAAACATATACATTTCGAAACATGAAATATCCGGAATCAAGCTAAGCGAAAATCATAGCTAATGTGCATTTTTCTCACAAATTTTAACTCTCAGTTAGCGGTCACCTACTGTAAATGGTGAAAGAAAAGCGCAGCTTCATTTCAATGTGCACAACACTTCAACACTTAGCGAATCTTCGATCGCCCGGGACTTAGGCTAACACGCGCGCGGCCTTTCACGGCGAACGCTTGAGCTGAACTGACGATTTCGTGTGGTGGCAAGAAAGGGAGCGCACAGAGGAACACTCGATGCACTAGTGCGAGCGAGACACCGATAGCCGCATGCCGCTACGAGAAAACCAAACTGAGCGCGCAGGCTGAAAGTGAACGCACACATTCACACATGTGTAATTGTGTGAGTGAAAAAACTGTGTAGAAAACAAAACACGCTCGCGCCTCCGCGTAATTCCGCGTATTTCCAACCGTCTCCCCATGCTTCTACATGCCCCTCACCAGAAAGTCGAACTCTTTTTCATTCTCTTTGCTAGTAGTGACGGATCAGATCGAACGCGTTCGATGAATTCAGTTGTGTAGGTACGATTTACACACCAACAGAACACAGATCGAACACCAGTTCGAATGCGTTCGATGAATTCAGTCGTATAGATAAGATTTCCACACCAACAGCACACGTATCGAACACTGCTGGACAAATTCGACGGCGTTCGAGGAATTGAGTTGTATGGGTACGATTTCAACACCAACAGGGTACATTTTGATCTCTGACGACCCGTTCGCACGGTGCGCGAAAGAGCGAGATAGCAATATGATTTTGCACGTTTTATTACCACATTTATGTGTGCCGTCGAACACTGAACGGAACGTTCGAACACGATCGGTGTAGTCAGTTTCTTCCAAAAGTCCTGGTCGTTCTTTTTGTTAAGAACCTCGTTCGTTCGCGCACTTTGCCGAACTGTTCGAACGGTGCGATTCTCGTTCATTTTACACATGCCTAGTACAGATGTATTATAATGGATGTAAAGTGTCAGGAAAGACAATTTCTGAATATTTTAACACATAGCAATTGAAATATGTTTTATCTTCGCAATCACAATCATTTCAACCATGAAACACATAAATTTTACGAAAAAAACACATATTTTTGTGACTGCTTCGTTGTACCTTTAATGGTGGTAGGGTTCCTATAGTCGTAGTACTGTGTTCCTATAGTGGTAGTAAACAAGGATGCCTCAAAACAGTGTATAATATCAATATAACTTAGTTTTGAAGCTGTTTTCGTATGAATAGCAAGGATTACTGCAATAATATTTATTTCTTACATAATTTGATCGTAAAAAAAATTAATTTGATCGATGAAACTATTGACTAAAACAAAGCCTGTCGTCAACCCACACCAGGAAGAGTTAGCTTGATATGAAGTCGATTTTTCACTCAGTAAAATAAGCGAATGTTGGCCTTTGTTTGGTAAATTACTTACAGAAAACTCATTTTTGTTGCTTATTTTAATGAAACCAGTACGACATGTCAAAAATGTTGTCGAAAAAAAGCTAAAACTACCTGTTTTTTTTTTCATTTTAGAACTAGGACCACTATAGGAACATGCCTGTTTGGTGTACCTATAATGGCACTATCGTAAAAAACACTTAAAAATACGTAAATATGGTCAAAAGCCAATGAATTTGAATAAAACAATGTCATTTGATAACAATCATGTTAGAAAACTAATAATTGCGTGGTTATGTGGTCATTTAGAACGTTAACAAAAATATGAGTATCGTTATGAAATGCTAAGGATTTTGGAAACATTAGGATACCTTTTACAAAATAATGGATTTTCGGTCACTAAGAAACGGAATGGCTCCATTTCATTTTTAAATCCTTTGTAAAAGGCTAGAGAGTATTTCACACTATCGTAGTTAACTTAACTACTGTTAATTTATCGTATGAGACGCATTTTAGTGCAATACCTCCACTATTGGTACTAGCTAGTGTTAGGTAAAATAGCACAATTAAGTGTGCTGTGCGTACACGCACGCACATCTCAGTGTGCGGTGCACATTTCGCACTGTGCGCGCTCTTCGCACAGTGCGCGCACTTCGCACAGTGCGCGCACTTCGCACTTTTCGCACAGTGTGTGCGCACTCCGCACTTTACGCACTCTTCGCACAGTGCGCGCACTTTTCGCACAATCCGTACAGTTGTGCGTACGCTGAAACACACGCGCACAGCTGAAATCAATACAATTTAATCATCGATGGCCCAAGGCATTGGGTAGAGCGAGAAACATAATTCTTTGCCAGTGTGGATGGGCGGTGCACGAGCACACCGAAACTGCGCAGAGACATTTTTTGCGAGAATCGAATGCACAGAACGCTGCGCTTGACCACCATCGAAAATCCGTTACACAACCACAAGCATACAACATATCCAGACAAAAATTTAAAGGCCCCGAAACACAATATCAACACAGCGGTCCGTAGCCGGAGAAATTATCAGGAAAAATCGGCTGACACCAAACACGCGTCTCTTTAAAACAACTATGAACTGTGAAGGTCGTAGGTAAACGACGCTCCAGTGGGTTGAGGTTTTCTTGAATTTGGCTGAAATGAAACGTGTCTGTGCTTGTACTCGGAGCCATTGCTTTGCGATTGTGCAATACAGGGTTTTCCAATTGAGTTTAGACTAGAAGCATACTTTTTTTGAATAGTCGCAATAGATTCTTGACTAGCATCCTCTATTTTGATTACGATCAATGGATTTTTGACTAGCAGCAATTGATTTCAGCAGGCCGGTTGCTGGCACGGAGTGACCAGATTGTTTTTAGAGGTTATCGGTAGGAAATCTAAAGCAAACTCGGTAATTTTCGGTAAAAACAACTTTTTATTCACTCACAAAATTTATTAAATTTCAAATTTATTGTTGAACGGTGAATACTTAGAAAAATATTTGAATTTCGGTCAGAAAAATTGAGTTTTAGTGTGCTCAATTGTAAACCAATATTCGATCGAAATCGATAGAACTACATATGGTCACTCTGAAAAACATTTGCAATCTAGCTTTTGGTTAGGTTATGCCTATGGGTCTACTACTGCATATTTCAATTCAGCCGTTAAGTGCTTTTGTGTTGTATTGTGCATTCATAAAATCAAAACAATAGCATCGAAAACCTATCATATAAAATATATCTTTCTTTGTGGATGATATATAACAGTAAAACAAATGATTTAATCAAATGAGCGGATGAAATTAAATATTATCCACAGATTATTATTCAAGTCAATCTGTCACACCGGATGTTGTAAACGCGTCGCTCTTAGGCTGTCATGCAGGGACCTGCTGAAATCAATTGCTCCTAGTCAATAATCCATTGCTCGTAATCAAAAATAAAGGATGCTAGTCAAGAATCTATTGCGACTATTCAAAAAAAGTATGCTGCTAGTCTAAACTTAATTGGAAAACCCTGTAAAACAGACAGTTGGTTTCACGCGAAAACTGCTATTCGCGTCGCAGGCTTGCGATAGCAGGACATGTTTTAATGCAAAAAATTAATTTTAACTCGGAGCCCTAGTCAAATTTTGTAATTAACTAAAGAGAAGGGAACATGGGACAGGGCGAGAGGGGGGGGGGGGGGGGGGGGGGGGGGCATGTGTGTGGTATGAATGTGTGCAAGCGATTTATGGACCTTTGATTCGCTCCGACTTGAACTCGTTGCACCAACGGATCGGACTCGCTAATGCTAACTGATGCTAATGCTAAAAGGCGGTTTGACAAAATATGCTCAGTACTACACCACCTGACTTCCTATAACATGGTACGAAGAGTGCTCGCACAGTACAAAGTGAAGCACTGCACGAAATTTGCGAAATATGCTTGCATTGTGCGAAGTGTGCTCGCACTGTGCGAAGTGTACGAAACGTCCGGACTATGCTTGCACTGTGCGTAAAGAGCGCGCACTATGCGGAGTGTGCTCGCACAGTATTAAGAGTGCGCGCACTGTGCGGAGTGTGCGAAAAGTGCGCGCACTGTACGGAGTGTGCGAAAAGTGCGCGCACAGTGCGAAGTGTGCGTAAAGTGCGGAATGTGCTCGCACTGTGCGAAAAGTGCGAAGTGCGCGCACTGTGCGAAGTGTGCTCGCACACTACCATGAGGTGTGCTGTGCGCACAGTGCGCACTCGCGTACAATGCCCAACACTAGTACTAGCACCACTATAGGTACGTTTACCCTAGTAGGCACTCAAGAATGTATGCATCGGACGACTTGTTATTTGAATGTATAGGTTCTCTTGGTGTGCGAGTGTTCGCTGAAAGTGTTCGCTAACATGTGAACACCGTTTACTCTGAAGATAGCTTTAGGCCAACGATAACATACACTTACTTGTCTATTTTAGGTTTACAAAGTCAAACTCCTACTGTGTTTCTGAATAAGGTAAACGTACCTATAGTTGTGGTAGCACCAATAGTGGTGGTATTGCACTAAAATGCGTCTCATACGCAAAATTAACAGAAGTTTAGTTATTTATGATAGTTTGACATGTTCTCTGGCCCTTTACAAAGGGTTTAAAAGTTAAATGGGGCCATTCCATTACATAGTAACCGAAAATTTCATAACTTTGTAAAATGTGTCCACATTTTTCCAAAATCCTTCCAAAAATCCGAAATTCATATATTTGTTAACGTTCTAAAATACCACATAACAACGCCATTGTTAATTTTTTAACATAATTGTTTACAAATGATATTGTTTTATGAAAGTTTATTGCCTGTTGGCCATATTTACGTATTTTAAGTGTTTTTTAAGATTGTGCCATTATAGGTATACAAAACAGGCGTGTTCCTTCAGTGGTCTTAGTTATAAAATCAACAAAAAACATGACATTTTAGTTTTTTTTCGACGATATTTATGACATGTCGTACAGTTCTCATTAAAATAAGGAATAGAAATGAATTTTCTGTAAGTAATTTACCAAACAAAGGCCAAAACTCGCTTATCTGGCTGAGTGAAAAATCGACTTCAAATCAAGCTTACTATTATATAAAATATAACTAATATTTTCATCAACCAAATTCATACATCTTTTACGATCAAATTATGTAAGAAAGAACCGAAATTATGGCAGTAATCCTTACTATTCATACGAAAACAGCTTCAAAACTAAGTTCCATTGAAATCATACACTGTTTTTGAGGCATCTTTGTTTACCACCCTTATAGGAATACAATACGACGACTATAGGAACCATACCACCATTATAGGTACAGCGAAGCAGTCACAAAAATATGTATTTTTTTAGTAAAATTTATGTGTTTCATGGCAAAAATGGTTGGGATTGCAAAGCTAAACATATTCCAATTGCTATGTGTTAAAATATTCATGAATTTACCTTCCTGACACTGTAAATATATCAAAACACATCTGTACCGCTACAAATTGCACCACTATTGCTACATTTACCCTATACTTCGATTTTTTTTGCAGGCTATCTTTACAAAATATGAAAGTTCATTGTTTTTTTCAATAGCTGTTTTCATGATTGGATTTATATTGCAAATTTTTTTTAATAAATGAAAACATTTTCAAATGAACTCATATGACTTGGAATGAAATAATAAAAGGAACGCAAAGTTATTAGTTCACACTGATCAATAATTTATTTGTTTTTGTTTGTTTGTATTAGTTCAACACCTTAACTGCTCAAAAACATTAAAAGCACTCTTTGAAACAATCCATACACATTTGAGGTGGATTTGGACATTTGGCACAAACGTTGTTGTGTAATTTGCATTTTTGTGTACGTCTTTGCGTGACGAGCACTGTCGCATTTTGATATAACAATTTACACACATTTACACACTTGAATCTTTACGTTTTTGTAAATAATGAATATTGTCATTATATTCTTCCTGAGTATCTGAATACTCTGAGCAAAGCCATTCGTGTACAATCTTTTCTCTGAATTCTCGTATCCCAATTTTATATTATTAGCATTTTGATAAACGATATGCGCATTCACAACAGATGTGCCTGTGAGTAGGTATAGAGCAAGTTTGTGGTACCACTTTCGACTTCTCCTTGAGTGTGTGGCGTATGAGATCATCTGATCACTTTTTTTTTTTTTTTCAGGAGTAACGGTCCATAAAGGCCGTATTGTTCAAAATCGGATTTCTTTTATCAATACCATATTTTCCTTGGTTGTAATCTATCACTGCCACTGGCTTAAGTTTTTCTGTACGTCGCGGTTTACTTGCATTTGTTGTTGACACTAGCACTGGGGCATGTTTCGTGGAAATCATACGTACGTCTCTAAAATCCCTCCACTTCAAGACGACAATTCCATTCGGATCTTCTTTTGAGATCATTTCACCTTTCTTCAGTTTCGATGCCATAACTTCTTTAGGCATATATTTTTTTGTTGAACCTTAATGTACCAACTACATGAGTTTTGTTTTACAGAAATTTTAGCGCTAGTTCGTAACTCGTAAAAAATTGTCTATGTACAAAGTGCCCCCTCATTCATTAGCTTTTCGGCAAGCTCAAAGCAAACATTCGTACCGACGCCTAGTTTGGTCTTTATCATTTTACCCTGCGTACACCTTCATAGACCGTGTGTAGCCCTCATTACAACGCAGTTTAAATAATTTTATTCCATATTTATGAGCTGTTTAAAAATAAAGCGTCCTTTAAAAGGTACCATAGATTCATCTATTACAATATCTTTACCAGGAGTATATACGGCTTGATAGTTATTCATCAAAAGTTGTACCAGTAGCGAAATTTTATGTAGTCTACTTGGAGATTCAATTATTTCGTTATCAGAAAGGTGAAAGGTTAACATGATCAGTTGAAAACGATGGCGGGAGTTTTTTTTTTTAGAATTGGAAAAATTGAATATTGGACTTACAGACCAATATTTATTAGGAAAAAAGTAGAAAAAAGGCCATCAAAAAGAGAATTACGATAATTTTTTTTTTATTTCGTGCTCATCAGTCGGCAACCAAGAATTTCCACGAACGTGTTTCTTTGTACCATTCGCATATTTTTACGCATAATTATTGGTTTCCGTCGCAATCAATTTGAGAACCGAATCGTTTACAAACAAAGATAATGATTCTCCAGGCGTGATGTTTTCATAGAGGCTTGTTTGCAGACATCCCTTGCTTGTAAATTGAAATGTTTTTTGTCTTCCCAAAAATTCTGTCCAATTTATAGTTTCGAATGACGAAGGTAGTTCAATATTGGTCTCCTCTTTCTCTTCTTCGTCCACAAATTCTTTCAATATTTCATCGAGCTGATCACTGTCGTATGATACATTTGTATCGGTGTCGGTATCAGTATCAGAATAGATGTCCGTGTGCGTTTCTCGAATGTGTTTGGGTCATCTCTTGTTTTAATTACTGTTTTTCTCATATTTTTGAGACACTCCCACGATTGATTGGTATGATCCCATTAGTTTGTAAACAAATAATTACAAAAATCTGGGAGACACTCAATACATCGCTTGAAAAATTTAAGAAAATTAAGAAACAGCCAACAAATACAAGCAAGCAATTCATGGGAAACCCTACAGAAAAACCGCTGCGAAGAAAAAAAAACACGTTATCAATGCCAAAATATCTCCCACTACAAGCAGCAGAGAGGTGGTAGGAGACATGAAAAACAGAGCGCCAATGATCATTGCGAGAGAACAGAAAGTGCGCAGATTTGTGATTCTCATTCCTCTTTTATCATGAACGCTACGCTCTGAGCAAGCAAATCGATTTCAGACTCGGCGGTCAAAGTGTTAAATGCTATCTCCAGCAAGCTAGGCTGAATATAACTACCACATTGCGATCCAATACACAATCAGATTCGCACAGTAACTGCACACATGCCACAATATAGACCATACCATAATCCCCGTAATGTGGTCCTCACAACCTCATGCAACCACATCTCGCACAAAACACACTAACTAAAACAATAATACATTCACTGCACCATGCTCTTCATATGCCCCACTGCAAACCAATAATCGGGCCGTTTCCGTTTTAAGCTCGTAGGCTGATATTTCAGCCTGTTAGCTATTTGCATTGTATTGCAGTTTTCGAGCAGCTATCTAAGTGGGTATAATATACAGGTGGGCTTATCCCAAGGTGTATAAATTTAGAAGAGTGATTGCTTCTGCTTCTGAATGAAGATGTTAAGAGTGTTTTGAGTATTCGTCAAGCCTCCTGATAATTTGTTTGAGCAAAATTTTTCAAAAAATGATATTCAAATTTGGTTATAAAAAACATGCTATAATACCACATCGACTACATACACTTTGATTCTATATTCCATCACCTGATCTCTTTAATGCTACTTGGGATTAATGTAAACATAACCTTGTTTTTCCATTTTTCGCTTTCAGGCTAGAATAATCTAGACTGAAAATTGCAGGGTAACTTTATGTGTGGTTTTGTATGGAGTGTCTACATGATTTCAGCCTCCAACTGTCAAACTCCATTCAAAAAGCTGACTATAATCGTGAAGAGTCCCAATATTATATTTGATTGCGTCACGGCTGCTATACCAAAAATACTCGCACATCACTACACTGATACACTGGCTCACACGCACATTCACCATCCTATCCCTAACCCAGCACCGGGAGCCAAGCGTCGCTTGATTGACCATTCCCCTGACACGGCTGCTATTGCCGCTGGGCAGCTACCAGTGCTAATTCGATCCAGCGCTAGAGTCGATCCAGTGTAAATTCACGTGGTTCGTTTTGCGCTCCTGGAGTGTCCAACTGGACTATGAGGGATGCTGTGCGTTGCTTGGCATCGAGACTTTGAAGCAACGGAACTGCAACGCTCAGAGGCCGTTTGTCGCGGGACTTCTTGACAATCGGATCGATTCGCCCGTGCTTCTTTCGAAGCTTCTTTCGATGAATGGGTAAAACTATGGACCTGAGATGGGGCGCTATCTCAGTACTCAAACTGGTAACCAAAGGCAGACAATTTTGGACTTATTTTTTGAGAGAGAGAGAGCAAAAAAGCTGATACTCTTCCCTCTCTTCCCATTCTCTCACTACCACCTGCGCAAAGCGACGGAAGAAATCATTCCCTTTCGCGCATTTTCTCATGCCTTCTTTTTCCTTCCCACCCCGTTGCGCAAAGCGACGGAAGAAATCATGGCGTTCGGAGAATTTTATCATGCCTTCTTTTTCCCTCCTACGGCAAATTTGTCAAGCAGCTCGTCGAGCTACCCGTCCCTGGCTCCGCACCATACCCCTCGCCTGAGCGCGCTGTCGAAGGTTTGGATGTGTTGGTGCGTCAGACGGCCAATCGCTGTCAGCCGTCGTCCGTGCCTTTTCCCTCCATAGCGCTATCTCTTTCACGCGTGTGGTCAATGCTCGCGAGCTGTTGTAGCGCTTAAAAAAAGCCGTTTAAAAACATTGCGACGATGAAGTTTAATTTTCACAAATCAAACCAAAAAAGCGCAATGAGTTCAAACGCTGCCAAGTAAAACTGACTAAGGAATCGCTAGCTCACGCTGGAGGGTTTGCTGTGCAGAATCCTAATTCGCATTAACACGTTCAGCCCGACGCTGATTTTCATCAACATTCCGTTCCGCCGGCATCTAGAACGCAGGCTGGAAAGTTCACTGGCAGTCCCTGGGGCCTGCCATCGATCTGAACGTGTTAAGCATTAAGCATAACTTGGTTACCATAAGCTTTTGCTTTCGCATGGTGTAGATTACACAGATATGCTGAGCCGTCTGCGCAAGGGTGTGGGTGTGCGTGTGTGTGTAACACTTTCGCCAAATGTGTTTTCTTCCGGAATGTTATGATCCATCGGTCATAAAGAAAAGAAGGTGTTCATGACAGAGACGGATTAGGGGGAATCGGGGGCCCTAGGCGGAAAGACAAGTTGAGGTCCCTGTAAATGGTAACTGGTGACCGGTGGGAGGGGGTACTGGCACACCGCTGTTGGGAGATTGAATAGTATACTTAAATTGTCAGCGGAGGGAGGAAGGGTGGGGGGGTAATCGGTCATGGGACCCCTACGATCATCGGTCATAGGCCCTAAAATTATTGCCAGTATGAAAGGAGAGGGAGGCAAATGGTTCTCCAGCCACGGGGCCCCAACGACCATCTTTCAGGGGGGCCTTGTCGCTAATACTCTGTCCACTTGTAGACATACTGCATACTACAGACTAGAGATCTTCGGCGACCGCGTAGTCCGCCAACCGTTAGAACCGCCGCTGGTTCATGACGGTGTATTTTTGTTGCTGTGGAGGTACATCCTTCCTCCTGCCTGCTGCGTATGCACCGAACAGGAGACAGTGTGGCAGTATGCAAGTTGCACGATGGATAGGAACGGTCCCGCGGCACCACCATCATTCCGCACATCTGCATGCCCGTTGTGGGTTCTAACCGCGTATGAACCGCCGTAGCCGTAGCAAGAGCTGACTATCCGGCTACGTGGTACTCAAGTCCTGAAAAGGCCAACATGATCGCGTAGTCCGTAATGACAAGAATAATAATAAGAAAAAGAACTTTGAAGCGCCATCCGTACCGGGGAAGAGTTTGTTATGACTTTGTTGCTGCCGGGTCTACCGCCGTGGCGCGACAAATGCACGGAATACACTTGAACAAAGGACATGAACCTACCGAGCCTTACCGAGCCATTCCAAGGCAGTGCCGGTCGCACGGCGTCATGATACCGACTCTAAGTCAACAAGCCGACAGATTCTGGATGGACAGGTGCAACACCATACGCACACCGTACAAAACCAATCCAGAATCCTCTTTTGTATGAGTTCAATTCAAGTTTTGATTCCACTTGCGTCCGCTAGCTGAATTGGAAAGAAATGTGCTACATATCACATGCACGTTTGCTTCGATCGTGTTTCTTGTAAACACCCCCAACAGCAGAACCGCTCGCAAAGATGTTGGTGCCAATTCAATGGTAGTATTGTCTCCTAGGTAGCGGTAATCGATCGGGCGGCGTACAGTGCGTTTTCTGAGAATTCATGGAGTGTGTAGACGCAGCCGGTGACAATGCACGCATCAGAATCAAACAGTTTTAGGGTTCACGCACGCACGCACATACACACACGCGCGCACCCACGAAAGCGCGTACGCGAGCACGGGCATCGAATGGTCTCATCAGCAGCGCCGGGCGGGGTGGGGGATCGCGACATGATAAAGTTAACGGTCACTTTCCCCGCGCTGTGTGTGTGTGTGTGTGTGTGTGTGTGTCGCGACCCGAAAACTCGAGACAGATTTCTGCACATTTAAAAAAAGTTATTTTATTTCCATTATACACTGTGCTACATGATGCTCAGAAGGTCGTTGAAGCGTCAAACATGTTCAAAATAAAAAAATATTTAGATTAGTGTTAGACGTTCTCCTACGCTTGTTTGAAATAGGCTTCTTCACCCTCAAGTGGCAGGGGCATCGAATGGTCTCATCAGCAGCGGAGCGAAATAAAATAAACCATCAATACGCCGATAACACTTTGAATCCAAATCCAGCTTCTCCCACAGCGTCTCAAGGTCACACACAAATAAATAAATACTAACACCCACTAATAACAGTAGACAACCGCAATGCACATATGAGTATCAACGCATACACCGCAACAGCCAATCAGCTGGCGGCGGAAGGCACGGGCAGAAGCGCAAGTAAGGCAAGGCAGGATGAGGGAGGGAGAAGATGCGGACGAGAAAATGGACGCCAATAATATTAAATTTTTTGACCGTTTTTTTTGTTGCTTTGCCGCCATAAATAGTTCGTCCATTTCGCCAACAGATGGCGCTAACCCTGCGCAGGCCTGCGCCGGAATCGCTGAAGTCCCGCGCGGGAGACCAGTCAAAATCTGCGCTGGCCAGCGCAGGCTTTGGTACATTTCCTGCGCAGGAAACTGCTCGAATTTGCGCAGTGGGCGGCCTTGTGGCCAGTGGTAGGGCCACACCGTGGTTGCCACAAACTCAACGATTTTATCCATACTCTTCGGCTTTCGGCAATCCGTATATCACAGCCAGCTTTTTAGTGATAATTCATCACAATTATTGGTCTTTCGAACCGGGCACTACGTTATAGAAAGGCTGTTTTTATTTTGCTTTTTTTTAAACAAAAATCTACTCTTTAGTTGAAACCAAGCTTTAAGCTGAAACTGTTTTCCAATTATGATGATGTAAAATAGTACATGTAAGTGTTCTTTTCGCATAGAAAATTACATTTAAAGAAGATTACTTGTGGCTATCATATAGCCATGCTCCCCCAGGAAAAATAACTGACTACCCCCTGTGCAAAGCGACGGAAGAAATCATGCCCTTTCGCACATTTTCTCAGGCCTTCTTTTTCCCTCCTACGGCAAATTTGTCGAGCAGCGTTTCGAGCTACCCGTCCCTGGCTCTGCTTCCTACCCCTCGCCTGAGCGCGCTGTCGAAGGTTTGGATGTGTTGGTGCGTCAGACGGCCAATCGCTGTCAGCCGTCGTCCGTGCTTTTTCCCTCCATAGCGCTATCTCTTTCACGCGTGTGGTCAATGCTCGCGAGCTGTTGTGGCGCTTAAAAAAACCGTTAACAAACATTGCGGCGTTGCATTTGATTTTTCACAAATCAAACCAAAAAAGCGCAATGAGTTCAAACGCTGCCAAGTAAAACTGACTAAGGAATCGCTAGCTCACGCTGGAGGGTTTGCTGTGCAATGCGCAGAACCCTATTTCGAAGTAGCGCACGCAACACAGGTGGCCATGGCCGTGCATAGAAAAGCTTAAACCTTATTGCATAAACCATAACTTTATGTGACACTATGTTTTTCCTTTCGTATGTCGTAGATTACATGGATAGGCTGAGCCGTCTGTGCAAGTGTGTGAGTGTGCGTGTGTGTGCAACACTGTCGCCAAATGTGTATTCCTCCGGAATGTTATGATCCATCGGTCAAAGAAAGGAAGGTGTTCATGACGATGTTATTTTTTATTGTGGAGCTGCATCCTTCCCCCTGCCTGCAGCGTATGCATCGGGCAGGATACAGTGTGGCAGTTTGCAAGTTGCCCGCTGGATAGGAGCGGGCCCGCGGCACCGCCATCATTCCGCACATCTTAACAGCATGCCAGTCGTGGGTTCTAACCGCGTATGAACCGTCCGCCGTAGCAAGGGGTGACTATCCGGCTACGTGGTACTCAAGTCCTGAAAAGGCTGGCATGATCGCGTAGGCCATTACGCCAATAATAATAATAAGAAGAAGAAGAAGAACTTAGCATAGCAGTCCACACTCGGGGAAAATTTTTGTTTTGACTTTGGTGCTGCCGGGTCTACCGCTGTGGCGCGACAAATGCACGGAATGCACTCGACCAAACCATGAACCCCGATCCAAACCCATTCCAAGGCAGTGCCGGTCGCACGGCGTCATGATACCGACTCAAAACCAACAAGCCACCAGATTCTGGACGGACAGATGCAGTATCATACGCGCACCGTAATAAACCAAACCAGAATTCTATTTTGTATGGATTCAATTCAAAATGTTGTTTCCACTGCGGCCGCTAGCTGAATTGGAAAGAAATGTGCTACATATCACACGCACGTTTGCTTCGATCGTGTGTCTTTTTGATACCCCCAACAGCAGAACCGGTCGCAAAGATGGTGGTCCCAATTAAATGGTTGTATTCCCGCTGCGCAAAACGATCGAAAACTTCTCAACCTCTCGCTCAATGTAGCTACAGAGCAGGAATTAATAATGATAAAGCGAGGTGAAAAGATGTGGAAGAGGGGAAGGAGGGGAGAAAGAGAACGTTGGTGTGAACTGTTTTTCGGCCACTATCATTTTTGCGCCATCACGGTCGTGTACCGGAGCTTTTTTTGACAGAAAGAGAAAACCCCATACAGCGCGCTCTCTCGAACAACCGTAAACGCTTCAATCGATCAAGAGCTTCGATCGGTTCTTCGGACGTTTCTGCTCGCTTTCTCGATCGGTTTCGGCGGAAAGCGAGCTAGAAAGCGAGCTCAAAAACTGCTCGATTTTGTTGTGCGGGTTGCCTCGTAGGTAGCGGTAATCGATCGGGTGGCGTACAGTGCGTTTTCTAAGAATGCATGGAGTGTGTAGACGCAGCCGGTGACAATGTACGCATCAGAATCAAACAGTTTTGGGGTTCCCGCACGCACGCACATACACGCGCACGCACGAATGCACGTGCGTACGCGAGAACGCACCCCCGAACGCGCGTACACGCACCTTATCGGTAGAATTGCTGGCTTAACTTCCCCCAGGACAATCGCATGGCAATCGGATTGAACGCGCAACATTTTCCATACAATCCGCAGTGTTGCGTTTTCTTCGCGCCAACTTTGCCTGTATTTTCAATGAGCCAAGCGATTTCACCCCCTCCTACACGCGTTGTGTCCTACAGCACGCTTGTCGCGGCAACGTTCACCACATACACACACACATTTCCACACTCAGGGTACGACATCTTCCCTGTTGCTGTTCTGGACTCAGACAAAAGCTGGCATCGCGAAAGAATTGGTTTAAAATTAACAGTCGTTAAAAATTAACCAGAGTCGTTAAAAATTGCTAGAATTTGGTATCGCGAACGCATTGAGTTCATTTGTTAATTTTAACGACTGGTCCTATGCCGTCGTTGTCAAGAGCGTATGCGATACAAATTAACAGTCGTTTAATTATACTGCTCGAATTTTTTCCCCGTGTTTGCCTATATGCGATATCGAGCAGTCGTTAACTGTTTTGACGGTCGTTTATTTTAAAAGGAATGAACAACTAATGAACTCAGTTAAACCAAAATGAACTTTAAACGACTGTTAAAAAAGTTCATTTATTCGCGATGCCCAAGCTCCCGACCACGCTGGTTTTCGCTGGTCTTTTCGGGGATAATTCGTTAACGAATTATCCCCGAAAAGACCAACGAAATACAGATCATTTTCGGGGATAGTGAACACACGTGAAAGATGAACCCATGCAAAAAAGAGCTAAAAATAGAAATGAACATTCGGATTCACTCCCTCCACTCATGTTCCAATTCATGCTCATGCTTCATCCTTGATGCTACCAATCACATCGCTAGTTCTACTTCGAATCACTTTGCCAGTTGCGCCATCATATTATTATTCATTATCGTGCTATTTACTGGTTTGGATGTATGAAGGGGTACTGATACTAAATGAATTAAAAGAAATAAATGAAACAATAAAAATAACAGATTAAGTATTAAACACGCATTTCTAACAATGAGTAAAGGGGTTTGAAGTTATTGGAGCTGGATGTTTTAAAAATTAAATAAAACTTTAACGACTGGGACGTCCCAAGCTCCCGACCACGCTGGTTTTCGCTGGTCTTTTCGGGGATAATTCGTTAACGAATTATCCCCGAAAAGACCAACGAAATACAGATCATTTTCGGGGATAGTGAACACACGTGAAAGATGAACCCATGCAAAAAGAGCTAAAAATAGAAATGAACATTCGGATTCACTCCCTCCACTCATGTTCCAATTCATGCTCATGCTTCATCCTTGATGCTACCAACCACATCGCTAGTTCTAATTCGAATCACTTTGCCAGTTGCGCCATCATATTATTATTCATTATCGTGCTATTTACTGGTTTGGTTGTATGAAGGGGTACTGATACTAAATGAATTAAAAGAAATAAATAAAACATAAAAATAACAGATTAACTATTAAACACGCATTTCTAACAATGAGTAAAGGGGTTTGAAGTTATTGGAGCTGGATGTTTTAAAAATTAAATAAAACTTTAAATCATCAAAAAAATAATAAAAATGGAATTGAACTCAGGTCGACCATGGTACAAACTTTACACCATTAACATTTGACCATAACTACTTCATGAACATGAATTGTTATCAATCACTTTTAAACCCTTCAAATATAGTACAATGAACAAAGAGATGTGTAAAAGTTCATCGATGCGTGTGAGAGAGTAGGGCTGATGAATAGAGAGAGATGGCATGAGTTTGTGTTCATTATCCCCGAAAAATTTCGCTTGGGGTGTCGGCTAAAATTTGTGTTTCTACACTTATTGTTCAAAAAAGTAGTAGCACTTAGGATCTGAATTTACAATCAAATATCAAAATGTTATATTCTGCTAATGATATTGCACTAAATTTAATTGCACTACATTAAGTTTTTACATATCTTTCGTAAAAGTTCGTCAAAGTCTGAAAATGTCGATACAATTTGTCATGAATAACTTGAATTTTAAGATTTTCGCGCATAAAATTATGACGCGCGCTGTCTGTGCGGCGGCGTAAGTCGCTACTCGTATAGCCGTCTCGCTTCTTCTTGTGTGTGCTTAACCGTTGCTCAGCGCTTCAATAACATTGCTGCTCACACACACGTCAGTCTGTGGCAAACAATTGGAGGGGGAGGATGTGTCAGTTTGCTCCAGAAATGGTGTGTGATTTTGGTGTTCTGGATTTGGTTCCATCGCTGTTTGTTTTGGTGAAATTGAAAAGGTAAGAATCATCAACCGATGTAAAAGTGTGAGAGTAAGATAATGCTGATGGTGACTGATGCTTTTCTTTGTTTCTATTCCTGCTTTCATCCACTGATGGTGTCGAGCATCGCCGAGGATGTGATCGAATGCGGAATATTCTAAACGAGGAGCTTCATTCCGGATTTTGTTTGCAATAAGGTAAGTTACAATAACACACAAAACATAAGAAAAAAGAGTGAGTAATATTATTCTTAACTTTCATTTCTTCAACAGCGCTGAACTCATCCTACAGCTTACAACGAACGGTCAACGGATGAGGAAGGAGAGGAGGGACGGCAAAGGTACACGCACAAACGTGCACACATCAGCCTTGTCGGAGAACGAGAACACGGGAGGGGGAGACCGGCAACGTATCAAACCTCTTCATTTGCGCTCCCTCGTGCGTTCGTACGTGCGTGCGCGCGCGCGTCTGTGTGTGGATGTGCGTGCATGCCTGTGTGCGTGGCTGTGTGTGTTCTTGCCGCTTCGCATAACGAGATCCTACGGGATCACCTTGCGAAAAACACCAAGAGAGGGGGAGGGGTCGGTATGTGTGTGTGTGTGTGTGTGTGTGTGTGTGTGTGTGTGTGTGTGTGTGTGTGTGTGTGTGTGTGTGTGCTTGCATGCGTGCATGATTGTGTGTGTGGTTTTTTCTGTTTCTCGATCTCCTACGGAATCACCTTGCGAAAACACACGAGGGGGAGGGGTTGGGTGTGAGTGTGTGCTTGCCTGGGTGGCCTGGCGTTCTCCTACGGGATCACCTTGCGAAAAACACCATGGGGAGGAGGAGATTTGTGTGTGTTTTTTTTTTCTTTTCCGTTTTGCACTCTCCCGCGGGTCTCCATGTGAGCGATTGTTTTTTTTTTTTTTGGTTTTTCAAGAAGAAAAAAATCTTCTAAAAAAACCAAAGGGGAGGGTGTATGTGTGAAAAATAAAAGAAAATATGTTAAACGAAGTTAAAAATGAGTCTGAACTCATTGCAATCCGAAACAAAGCGAGGGGGGTCATAAAATGTAGTACACATGCATGCAACATGTAACGCGCCGCCGCGACGTTTCTCGCTTTCAGCCGATAGGAGCTTCTAAGGGATTATTTTAATGGGCGCCCAGATAGAGCCCGATGAGACCGAAATCGCATGGATAATGGTACCGGGGTTGTAGCGCATCCTCATCCAAAGCACCGGGAGGGGAGGGGGATCGCGGCATGATAGAGTGGACGGTCACTTTCCCCGCGTTGTGTGTGTGTCGTGGCCAGAAAACTCGAGACAAATTCCGGCATATTGAAAAAAAATATTTTTCATTGCCACTGTACTCCGTGCTACATAATGCTTAGAAGGTCATTGAAGCATCAAACATGTTCAAATTAAAAAAAATTAGATCAGTGTTAGACGTTCTCGTACGCTTGTTTGAAATAGGCTTCTTCACCCTCGATTGGCACGGGCATTAAATGGCCTCATCAGCAGCGGCACGAAATAAAATAAACCATCAATACGCCGATAACACTTTAAATCCCCAAATGAACCAGCTTCTCCCGCATCGTCAAGGTCACACACAATAAATACATGCTATACCCACCAAATACAATACACAACCGCAATGTACATATACACCAACGCATACACAAAATCAGCTGACGGCGAAAGGCACGGGCTGAAGCGCAAGTATAAGGCAAGGCAGGGAGGGGAGAGGGAGTAAGAGGAAGAAGAGGAGGAAGAAGGAATGGGCGCCAAATTTTTTGATTTTTTTGGCCGTTTTTTTCTCCGCCTTCTAAAATAGTTCATCCATTTCTTCAACAGTGGCGCTCGTTCCGCACCTAAAAACTGCAATAAATACGCTGGCTATCGTAGTTTTGGCTGAAGTGTAGCGTATTTTTTTGCGTATTTTTTTACGCAAAACTACGCAGAAAACTACTCGAATTTGCGCAGCGGGTAGCGACGGAAGAAATCACTGCCTTTCGCGCATTTTCTCATGCCTTCTTTTCCCCCCTACGGTAAATTTGTGAAGTAGCTACCCGCTGCGCAGAATCGAGCAATTTCTTGCACAGGAAATGAAGCAAAATCTGCGTAGGCCAGCGTAGATTTTGGCCGGTTTCCTGCGCTATTTTTCAGAGAAACCTGCGCTGGGTAGAGCAGTTTTGCGCCCTCTGTTGGCAAAATGGATGAAATATTTTAGCCAGCGGAGCAAAAAAAGGGGGGAGCAAAAAATTCAAAATATTGGTGCCCATTTTTTTCTGTTCTTGCTCACCCTCCTACACCCAGCCTTGCCATACTTGCGTTACAGCCCCGTGCCATCAGCCATCAGCTGATCGTGTGTATGCGTAGGTATATATGTGCATTGCGGTTATGTGTTGTAATTGGTGGGTGTTAGCATTTATATATTTGCGTGTGACCTTGACGATGCGGGAGATGCTGGTTCATTTAGGGATTTAAAGTATTATGGGTGTATTGATGGTTTATTTTATTTTGTTCTGCGGATAAGGCCATTTGATGTTCGAGCCAACGACTTTCTAAGCATCATGTAGCACGGTGTATAGTGGCGATAAAATATTTTTTGAATGTGCCGAAATCTGTCTCGAGTTTTGGGTCTTGACACACACATACGCACATACACACAGCGCGGGGAAAGTGACCGTCCACTCTATCATGTCGCAATCCCCCACCCCGCCATGTGTCTTGGATGAGGATGCGCTACAAGAAAGCTAAACCAGCAATCCGATACGGTAGCGGTAATCAATCGTGCGTGTCCGCGCGTTCGAGGGTGCGTTCTCGCGTGCGCTCGTTCTTGGATGCGCGCGTGTGTGCATGCGGGCTTGCATGCGTGCGTGTATGGGTGCGAGCGTGTGTGCTGTTTCAAACCCCAAAACTGTTTCATTCTCCGAGGTAGCTCCGCACGGAGCACTGCACACAGGAGCGATTGTACGATGCGCTCCCAGGAGCGCAGTTTCGCACTTCACGGAGCACAGCACGTTTTTTTTAAGAGCAAAAAATGATTGTGTTTATTCATACACTAATGAATTGATTGTAACGATTTTAAATTTGAATTTGAACATTTATACCAAACGTTACATCCATAGGTTATCGATGGCAAAACAATCTGACTGTAAATAATCATTTTGTTTTCCAGTGACAAACTTGATTTGCGCTTAATGAGAGGGTATAGACTCTTTAACATTCAGGTTGCCTTGACTTTAATGTTTTGGACTTGATGTTTAAAGCAGAGCCGCTGATCAAAAACAACGCCTAGGTATCGTGCGGTGCTTGTCCATGGAATGTTAGTGGCACTTATTTTAATATTTCCAGCTTTACGCTCTATTGTGGAAGTTCTGGTGCCAGTTCTGTATGGGACTATTAGTGTTTGGTACGGAACCCTACGTTGTGTTTTGTATTTTTTTTAGATGTTCTGAATAAAGAATCGGCGGCTCTGAAAAGAGCAGATTGTGTGCTTTTTGTGTTACCAAGCTGGGTGGTTTTGCTTGGAGTTCTGTGTCACTGGTGTGTGCCAAAGAGTTGTTTTTGAGATGAGCGAAGCGTGCTGCTTGCTAGAGGATTTGAATGACACGAGTGAATTTGGCTTTGCTGCTTTATTTATAATGCATGTTTCTTAATGGTGTGCGTGATGACGAAACGATCGATGACCCGTCGAACAATTTGTAGCGATCCGCGAAAGTAGTGAAGGGCTACAATCGGGAAAATGGTAGTGATGTACTACAATCGGGAACGAACAATTAGGGTTTGAGTTTTGTTGGAGTTTATGTTGATTTTCCAGTCGTTCAGATACTTGATAAACGTGTCCAGGCCTCTCTGAAGTCCGGTACCAACGTGTTGTAAGATCCACAAGATGACAGTGTCATCCGCGTACAAGGCCAGATCCGTACCTGACCTCAGTGAAGGAACATCGGCCGTGTAGCAATTGTACAACAGATGACCGATAACATTCCCCTGTGGTACACCTGCACAGTTTGAATATGAATCGGATTTTTCCGAATTCACGTAAACAGCCGATGTTCGTCCACTGAGGTAGTTTTGGACCAAATGAACCAAGTAGGAAGGAAAACCCTGCTGTCTGAGTTTGTAAATGAGACCGTTATGCCAGACGCTATCGAACGCCTTTTCCACGTCTAGAAGGGCTATGCCTGTGGATTTCCCACTTGTTTTAGCATTGCTAACAATCTGCATCACTCGCTGTAACTGCATGGCTGCCGAACGCTGCCTCCTGAACCCAAACTGTACGTCAGGTAGGATGTTGTTAGCAGACACGTGGGTCTCTAACCTCGTGTGAATTATCCTTTCGAATACTTTGCTAATGGAACTCAATAAAGAAATAGGACGATAACTCGATCCCGAGCATGGGTCCTTTCCAGGTTTCAGCACTGGCACTGCTTTAGCAAGTTTCCATATTTTTGGAAAATATCCCAATTCAAGGCATCTGTTAAACACCCTAGTTAGCAAGATGGCAGTGCTGTAACTAACGTGTTTAAGCATAACATTGAATATGCCATCCTGTCCCGGAGCCTTGTAGCTAACACTGTATTTAATGATTTTAAGAACATCCCCGCAGGTGACACGGTCAATCTCTGTGGTATCCACAGGTACAGAACTTAACTCCCTGATGCTAGAATGAACAGCATCCTCAAACGGGCTTGTTAGTGGATCACTAAGCCTGTGAGCTAGCGCGAAATGGGAAGCCAAAGTTTCAGCTTTTTCACTAGGAGTGAAAGCGGATGTAGAGGTGTTTCTAAGAATGGGGATGGGCTTCCTTTTATCTTTCAAAACCTTTGTCATACGCCGAAAGGGCCTCGAGCATTTGGGGAAGGTACGTACCCTGTTCGTAAACTGGTTGTTTCTAACTTCAATAAGTCTGGCCTCAACCAGTTTAGCTGCTTGTCGGAATGCAGAGTACAAAGTCCTATCTCCTGTCCTTTGAAACCTTCGCCTGAAAGAGTTTTTGACGCTTATGAAACGCTTTGTCACCGCATCCAGTTCTAGAACTTTATCTCGGATGTGCACCAAGGGGACTGAGCGTATCTCGGCTTCCCTCATACAATCAACGATACTGGAGATTGCTGCATCGATATCCTCAATCGCAACGAGAGAGGGGGATGCATCGATGTACTCCCCCATGTGGTGTTCAAAACAAAGCCAGTCCGCTTCCCGGTAATTTCGCTGTTGTCGTCTGATGTGTGATCCCGAAGCACTGATGCCCATTGTCACCGGTAGGTGATCAGATGAAAGTCCCGTGATAGTGGTCGGGACATCAATGCGGTTGGATATATTTGTTAAGAATATATCTATCGTAGAACTGGAGTTACCAGTGTGGTACGTCGGATGAAATGGGAAAGCCACGGTGTAGGACCCCACCTGTAAGACCTCCCACAATAGCCGCCCGTTTTTGTTGGCGCGAACGTTGCCCCATTCCTGATGACGCGCGTTCAAATCTCCGGCTATGATGAATCTAGCTGATCTACGTGTGAGGATACGGATATCATGTTGCAGCATTTGTGTTGAGCCATCAGCGTCACGAGCCTGCTTCGGGCAGTAGACTGAGATGAAATCAATGTTGCCCTCGGCTGATGGCACTTGAATCCCTACTACCTTAATAAGCTGTGTGTCAGGTAGGGAGAGTGTTTTAAATACTAAAGATCGATGGATAGCAATCAACACTCCTCCTTTAGTCTGATCCAGACGGTCAAGGCATACTACTGTATGCTCCGCCAGAAAGAAGGATTTTTCTGGTTTCAGATGCGTTTCTGTCAGCGCAAGCAAGTCGACAGCCTCATCTCGGAGGAAGTCTGTTAGCTCGAATCGTTTAGGTAGGACAGAGCAAGCATTCCATGTTGCGCACTTGATCATCTTATAGATGGCTCGTGATGAATTCGACCATCTTCATATGAATTTGATCTGGTGGGCACATCTTCGAGATGCGCTTAAATTCCACCCACAGGCGGACAATGTCGCTGAACTGCGATTTTACTTCTTCTTCGCCCTCAGCATCAAGTCGAGATCGAAGATCATTCAGTATGTCCTGTGCTGGTTGACGGTGGATCTTTCGTGGAGCTGGATGAGACCCACTGGTGGAGATGATGGACTGTTGTCCCATGTCACGATGTTGAAGCAGCTCACCCTGCTCTGTCGTTTCCATCGTTACAACCTCTGAGAGCGGTTGTTGTTGATGCTGCTGCGCATGCTGTTGATGTTGTCGCTGTTGCCGCTGGTTTCGTTGACCTTGTGGATGCTGGGGCGGTTGCAGCTGTTGTTGCTGTTGCTGCGGCGGTTGCTGTTGTTGCTGATGCAGCTGTTGCTGCTGTTGCAGCTGGTGCTGCTGCGGCCGTTGCTGCGACCGTTGCTGCGGCCGTTGCTGCGGCTGTAGCTGCTGCTGCGGCAGTTGCTGCTGCTGCTGAAATTTTTGCTGCGGCTGCAGATGTGTCTGGGGCCAATAGACCTGTTGCTGCCGGTTCGGACAACCAAGACAGGAGCAAAAATGCTGGCCTGTAGGACGGTGGTTTTGTCCAACCCAGTTTAACGGTTGTTCCCATGACGATCTGGTTGGAATTGGCACAGGAATAAGGCGCTTTGGTATTGGCATCGTCAAGATGCGTTTTTGCAGATAATGTATTCTGGTTGAGCGATTTATATTGTAAGGACTGTGGTTTCCCTGACAGTTTGCACATGTTTGTTCACCACCCAGTTCTTTATCACACTGACGGGTCCGGTGATTTCCAGCGCATTTCGCACAACGTGGCGACATGGCGCAATGTTTTGAGGCATGTCCGAAGTGCAGGCAATTTAGGCATTGCATCGCCTCAGATTGTTTGGGCTGGAATTGCTCCCATTTTACATTGGTGTAGTTTAAGTGGGAGATTTTTTGTAGCTCCTCAAGAGATGTAGCGCCTTTTGGGAAGGAGACAACAAATAGTTTGGATGATAAGCCACGACTTTAACCCACTTTCAGCTCACGTACTTACGATGGCAATAGTTCCAGGTTCCGTAGCATTTCGGAAACATGGTCCTCAGAACCAAATCGAAGTCCTTTCAGCACAACTTGATAGGGTTTGTCTGCCTTAAAGTCATGAAAATAATAGTCCCGTTGAAATTTGGCCAGCTCCAATTTGATCGCCTGATGATCGGCTCTAGTGGCACATTTAATGCGGCAGGTGTTTCCTGTCGTGAAGTTGAAGGATGCATTTATGGTTCCCTTCTGTGTAGCCGAACAAAGAGAAACATAATTTTCTTTATTTAATCAAGACACCACAATGGGTGGGATTTTTTCTTTGCGAGTGATTTGTTCTCCAGCATTAATTGGCGCATCAACACCATCCATTGCTGTATTAACAGCTCCGTCGTCGGCAAAAGCCGGCGTAATAATCACCGCACCCTTCTTTTTTGAATTCATGGGTGTTGCTTCCAGCAGCTCTCCTTCACGCTTCCTCGCAGGCATGGCTGCACTCTCCTCGTTCGCCCTCGAGAGAGAAAGAGATGCCTCTTTCAGAGAGGCGAGATAATTTGGAGGTTTCTTTATCCTCTTCTTCTGCACACTGCACTGCGTTCTGCCTTATACGGCACCATATATCAATTTTGCATCTATACATGTATTGGCGTGGAACTACCATACACAATACGATCAAACTGTGTTTCACTGGAAATCGTTCTTACAACTGGGATTGTCACGACTCAAAAAACACGTCCGAACTAGACGACAGCTCTGTTGCGACTCGAGCACTGCATGCAGGAGCGATTGTGCAATGCATTCCCAGGAGCGAAGTTTCCCACCACAAGTAGCGCTGCAAGCATGGCTGCGTATGTGTGGTGCGCTTCCAGAAGCGAAATTTTTCTTCGCCAGGAGTGCTGTTGGATAAGTTGAAACGATGAGCTAGAATATGCCCAACCGACAATTTCAAATATTTTCGACGTCGTGTATACGTCGTGTGAACGTTCACCCGGCGTCGGGTGCTCGTCGCAGTTAAGTCAATATACGACGAAGCGAAATTTTTTTAAACGAAAAACGCCACAATTATGGCAGATTTTCTGGAGTATTTCGCTCATGGTTTTTGTCTAGGACAATGGCCATAAAAAAGGTGGTTCAAAAAGTCGATACTCTCTCTCCCCCTTACTCTTTCCTTGTGGGTACCGTATGATCCAACCAGCTATTCTCACATGGTAGCGGGAGTGATATCGCTTGTCTGCTGTCTTCTTTATCCGTTCACCCAGATCATATTCGTTTTGAGTGACGTTGCTTCCCCACCTCCTTCATTCCCACCTTTCGCCCAACAGTTATTGGCGAATGCTTGACCTTGTGTGTGTGCGCTTGACTTGGTTATTGTTTTTTTCCTTCCCGTTTTTTTTTGGCTGCTTGATGCTATGCGCGTTGGCTGGAGCCGCGTTCGGATCTGGATTTGATCAGCGTGCAAGTTGTCGTGTGGATGTATGAATAGATTTACCGTTGGAGCTATTTGCCGGATCGATTGATTTCATGCCGCGTACGGGTTTTATATTGTTTGTTAATGCAGTTAGTTGGACTTGTGAATAATAATAATAATAATAATAAAAATAATCAATCAAAGGACGATTAGCAATGCACTACCACACACAGCATACCATGTGAAGCCAACCAATGATTAAAATTGTCAAATATTCAAATGAGAAATGATGTCATTGAACACATTTTTCTTTTCATTTTTTTATTGTTTTTATTCAAAAATGCACAATTCCTCCAATCCCCCACCTCCTCTCGTTCCTTCCCACACAACAGGGAATGTAGGTAGGGATTTAACCACCATGTTGTACCGTCTTCTTCCTAATTAACGGGGGCTGCTCTCTGAAAGGGGAGAGAAAGGCACGTCTCCCCTACCTCTCGCTCGATGCTGTAAGCGAGCAGGGCCCGCCTTGGGTTAGCTGGCGCGCGCATCGCTCGCTCGCGTTGCTTAGCTTGCTCCTTCTCTCGCCTTTTTTTGGAGACACATCATCATTGCGGATGGTGCTGCGCGGCCATGTCGCTGTCTGAAAGGTTACATATAGAGTTGTATTCTAGCCCGTCGCTGCACTCGTCATTGACGCAGCATGCGTAAGTGGCGTTTATGCTGCATGCATTGTCGATAGCTCACCCCCCGGGAGCCACAAATGCGGGTGGTGCAGCCGGAGCCACGCGCCAAGCTGCTCCACGCGTCTCCGCATTCTATGGATAGCTTGGCTGGTTTCGGTTGCCCCTCGTTGTCGTGCTACCCGAACACAACACAACAACATACCCGTCCTAAGTTCAGGCCCCGTATGGTCCTAGTGGTCCAGGACTGACTATCCCGCTATCCCAGCAAACTAGTTAGTAACAGGTAACGTCAACTTGCACGACTTAACAACATGCTCATCTTCGGTGCAATCCTCGTATGGACTATCTCTCGTAGCAAGGGCTGACTATCCGGCTGACGGCGTATGAAGGTACAACGGCGCAGGGTGTTACGAAAAGAAGATGAAAAACAGGAGATCCAAGCCCAAGAGTGGTTGAGGCAGGTAGAAAAGCAATGATGGTTGTGTCAAATTAGATAAAGATATAGAAACTTTCTACGATCTTTTGCTCATAAGATTGATGTGGACCATACATTCGATTTCATTTTTGACAGAAATTTCTTTCCAAAGTGTGGCTGCAAGGAAGAACATCGACCTACAAAAAATGTATGTTGCTCCCTTCCGGTATGTCCTTCCCGTTCCTGTATGCTCCCTTCAGCTCGCTTCGCTCTCGTCCCCCATTGATTAGAACCCATCGTCGCTTCGGAACAATGCGCGCTGCTGCACGCAACCCACGCCTTCATCTTTTCATCTCACCTCTTCGATTGTCACGTTTCCCGCTCCTCCTTCCGCTCTTGTTTGCCACCTTTTTCCTTAATTCCTTCCCTCTTCTTTCCTTCGTATTCGTGTTGCTGTTCAATAAGGTTAGCATAGTTTAAGATGTAAATGTAAACTAAATGTAAAATGTTAACTGTATTTGCCGTGCTTGAGGCAAACAATAGTAAAGTGCGGGCAGGGGCGGTTCAACTAGTACGCAAACTAAGTGGCCGCGTGGGGCCCCGAGGAGAGGAACCCATCCCTCCACTCGGAAGTAAAAGTGCTTTGCAAACCTTCTCTGGTTAAAAATTCCTCATACAACTTCCGAATGGTCAACTTTCATGTGTCCGCTTAGGGCCTCCACTCGTGCTAATACGCCACTGGAATCGGGTCGACCTACCGGGTCGGAACCATCCGGATCATTTGGGAGGTGCGATTCCTTTCCAAATCGCTGCTACCACGAGTCGGAAAGGTACCTACCAAACTACCTGGCGCACCGCTGACCACATATTAACGCGCCTTGGAACCACGTAGTCGATTACAGCCCGTGGCCGATAAGACCCCACTGCTCCCTGCCATCTGCATACCAAGCCAATTGCCCCCCGAACAAATTTTCTTCTTTTTTTTACATACCGAACAATGCTGTGGCTCCTTAACCGTACTAAAGTCACGCTAGATATTCGGTTCTTGCTATCGGGGGAATATTTCGGATGGGAATCGATCTCGTATGGCCTCGTAGTAACCGGTCTCGTTGTGATGATCGACTGCGTCAAATGAGTCGCTACGCATGTTGAATAGAGCAGCAGAGTGACGATTAAAAGCATTCTGCCGTTTGGTTTAAAGGGTATACAATATGCGGCTTTTAATTGTTGCTCGTCTGCATAAAAAGTTTACCACCATGTGTCTCAAATCTACACACATCATAATACTGTGTTTGTGGTTGTGCTAGTCACAAAAAAATTTCCGTACATTGTGGGACATAAACGGGCACGAATTGGTACAGCATTTGGTGTGTCAGAGCCATTGCTTCCAGCAATTTTCCTTTAACTATCTAACAATCTGTTGCTTTAATAAAAATAAAATGGGTGCTTTAAATGTAATCCAAAGGGAGTGGTTCAACCAATGGCCGATCTTCCTGCAAATCGAGTAACAGAAGCAAGACCATTCGCGATATCGGGGGTGGACTATTGCGGACCTGTATGGATCAAGGCACAACATCGAAGAGGAGCACCGACAAAGGCATTTGTAGCCGTTTTTGTTTGTTTTGTAACTCGAGCCGTTCATTTGGAATTAGTATCCGATTTAAGCACTCCAGCCTTCTTGGCTGCACTCAGGAGATTTGTTGCAAGACGAGGGTTGGTGACGGAGCTGCATTCAGACAATGGAACCAACTTTAAGGGAGCAGCAAACGAGCTACATCAATTATATGAAATGCTATGCTCGCTAAAGCATAGAGAAGAAATTTCAGCATGGAGTGCGGAAAATACAATCCAGTGGAAGTTCATCCCACCTCGTGCCCCACACTTTGGTGGATTGTGGGAAGCTGCCGTAAGATCAATGAAATTTCACTTAATAAGAGTTCTTGGAAATGCTTCAGCATCATACGAAGACATGACCACTTTACTTACAGAAATCGAAGCGTGCTTGAATTCGAGGCCCATTACCCCACTGTCAGATGACCCGTCGGACTTTGAAGCGCCAACCCCAGGGCACTTTTTGACGGGATCTCACCTGCAGCACGTTATAGAGATCGATGTGAAGGACATCCCAGATAACCGTTTAAATCATTGGCGGTTGGTCAGAAAACGGTTGCAGCAGTTTTGGGTCAGATGGAAGACTGAATATCTTCAACAGCTCCATGCGAGAAATAAGTGGCATGGATCTGTAACCGCAATCGTGCCCGGTATGTTAGTCTTGTTACGCGAGGATAATGTACAGTATCGGACAGAAAGATAGGACCCTTGTTTTTTCAACAGCATGCACCCGTTGGGCCAAGTTTATGTGTGGTTTGTATGTGTTTGTGTGTGCATGTGTGTGTGTGTGTGTGTGTGTGTGTGTGTGTGTGTGTGTGTGTGTGTGTGTGTGTGTGGTGTGTGTGTGTGTGTGTGTGTGTGTGTGTGTGGTGTGTGTGTGTGTGTGTGTGTGTGTGTGTGTGTGTGTGTGTGTGTGTGTGTGTGTGTGTGTGTGTGTGTGTGTGTGTGTGTGTGTGTGTGTGTGTGTGTGTGTGTGTGTGTGTGTGTGCATGTGTGCATGTGTGTGCCGCGCTATTGTAGTAGAATACTGCCGCGCTCATGAAACAAAACGCTCATTGAAAAGAACAACTGCGCGCCAGCTCAATGCACGCACAAAGTTTCCTATGCACACACCAGCTTCAACGCAGAGATGCACGCTGGCCTTTCAATGGCGTGCACTGGCGAAATACCTGTGAGGGAATGCCGAGTTCATTGCTATTGTGCCCGTTTCCATTTCGCACCGCTGTCGCAATCACATTCATGAAACAGCACACCTGCGTTCTCGTCCGAAGAACATTCGCTGCTATCGATGTTCTTAAACAGCTCCTTTAGCTTTTATCCAAGTGTGAACGCACGCTGTTTCACATGATAACACACATAATCAGAATGTTTTCAACGCAATATGAAACCATGTCCAGCTACGTTTCTTCAGACAAAAACCCGCGCACTCGCACACACACACACAGACACACATACACACACACACACACACACACACACACACACACACACACACACACACACACACACACACACACACACACACACACACACACACACACACACACACACACACACACAACACACACACACACACACACACACACACACACACACACACACACACACACACACACACACACACACACACACACACACACACACACACACACACACACACAAGAGTAACGTGGTCAAACAAGTGCACGGTGCGATGAAAAACCAGGGTTCTATCTTTCTGTCCGATATGTACCCCCAACGAAATGGCCATTAGCAAGGGTGTCAGAAGTCCATCCAGGGAGTGACGGTGTGGTGCGGGTAGTAACATTGCGAACGTCCAACGCGAAAGATATTAAGCGACCAGTAGTTCGTATTTGTATTTTGCCTAACCAGTGATCGTCGAAAAGGTGAAAAGGAAGTAGCAGTTAAAGGAGTGATTGATAAAATATAGATAATGAGTACAACATACATATATAATTATAAGTGGTGGTGGAATGCATAAGAGAGGGATCTAATATTTAAAACATCAATTTATGAAATTGATGTGAGATATGATGAATTAAGGTATCTT
The DNA here is from genome assembly GCF_017562075.2 of Anopheles merus. Lineage (NCBI taxonomy): Eukaryota > Metazoa > Arthropoda > Insecta > Diptera > Culicidae > Anopheles > Anopheles merus. The sequence goes on from NC_054081.1 coordinate 22,558,886, forward strand.
CCATTTAACCGAATGATCCCTTCTGCGTAGATAAATGGCTTATATCCTCTCAATGGAGATGACTGGGGAATTTCCTTCTTACTTGTGAGACAATTTAATTCCTTTTCAAAACATTGTTTCTGAGCTAGTCGACACAATACCCGCTCTGATCGCAAACGTTCTTCTGTGGTGAGGATTAGCGTCTCGTATTGAACTACTGAAGATCCATGCTGTTCTGACTCTCTCTTTGATCGCATTCGCACACCTTGTAGGCACCTTAAGCAGTAACCTACTTTTAGCCGAAGCTTAGCGAAAGATGAATAACGATCGAACAACCAGTCAACAAATGTCTCTTCATTAACTGAAGAGGCTATTAACTCCACCTTCCGTTCTTCGCCTGTTGATATTGCTCTTGCTTCAGGCAATGTTGGCCATTTTTCTTCAGTTTCTGATAGCCAAGTAGGCCCCGACCACCAAAGCGCATTATTGATTAATCGCGATGGTTCACATCCTCTCGACACTAAATCAGCTGGATTGTCTACTCCCGGTACATGTCGCCAATTACATACAGCGGTCAACAATTGGATCTTTGCCGTGCGATTGCCCACAAAAGTTTTCCACATATGATGAGGGGACTGGATCCAATGCCATGTTGTCATAGAATCAGTCCATAGGAAACACGGCCCTCACGCAGCCTCCCCTTTCTTGCAAAGTCCCATAGACGGCTTCCTAACAGCGCTGCACACAACTCTAATCTCGCAATGGTCAAACGCTTTGCCAATGGAGCAACCTTGGATCGAGAGATCAGCAGCTGCACCTTCGCTGCTCCCGACGGGTCTACATTTCGCACATACAAACATGCACCATATCCACGCTCAGATGCATCACAAAATATATGGTACTCAATCGTCTCACTCGAGCACACCAACCGTGGAAGCTTCACATCTTGTAGCACATGAAGTTGGGTTGCAAAATTTGTCCAATCACGACTCAAGCTTTCCGGCAACTCTTTATCCCAAGGCCAAGAAATTCCATTAACATCTTTTAGCTTCCATAATTGCTGCATAAAGATTTTTGCCACCATTTTGACGGGGTCCACAAATCCCAGAGGATCGTAAATCTTTGCGATCGCACCCATTACATTTCGCTTGGTAGCACTGGATGACATCATGATGCTAGGAACACGTACTCTCATTATATCCGTCATCGGCTCCCATATTACTCCTAATGTACTGACCGTGCTTTCTCCCACATTTAATACGTGTACATCTGTCTTGGCTAGATCTTCTTTTGGAATTCCCTTCAATGCTTCTACCCTGTTTGAAGCCCATTTCCAGAGCTTAAATCCTGCCTTTGCCAACATTTCCACCACATCTTGTCGTATTCGTTTAGCTTGATCGGCAGATTCGACACCCGAAATCAAATCATCAACGTAGAAATCGTTGTACCATCGCTTTTGACGCTGGAAATTCACTCTCACCATCTTCAAAGGCTCGCCTTAACGTTCTTATTGCCAGGTACGGGGCACATGCGGTTCCATACGTGACAGTGTTTAATTTAAATGTACCCACTGGCTCTGATTCATGTGATCGCCAAAAAATGCACTGCAGCTCTCGATCCCTCTCATCTATCAACACCTGCCGATACATTTTCTCCACATCGGCTACGATTGCTACTTTGTTAAATCGAAAGCGCAATAAAATAGAGACAAGATCGTCTTGCAATTGAGGTCCGGTCAACAAAATATCGTTCAAGGACCTTCCACTGTCTGTTTTGCACGACGCATCGAACACGACCCTGCACTTGGTAGTTGTGCTGTCTAGCTTCCATACGGCATGATGAGGTAAATAGTATTGTATACTCTGTTTGTTCCTCTCATCGGTTACCTTTGTCATGTGACCTAATTGAAGATATTCATCCATAAACTTATGATATTCTTCGCTCAAGCATGTATCCCTCTTCATTCGCCGCTCTACTGCACCGAATCGTTTTAGAGAAATTTCATATGATTCTCCTATTTCCCTTTTATAGTTGTCCTTCTTTGGCAACTGTACTATATATCTCCCATCTTCATTTCGTCGTGTTGTTTTATCATACCATTCTTCACATAGTTGCTCCTCTGTTGACAAAATCTTCTCCTCAGGAATATCTTCCAATCTTACTAGCCTTTCCATTGCAGCATTAAAATCATCATCTATCGCACATCCCGCAATGCTTTCGTTGAAATTGTCCTCAATAGCCTCTGTCATTTTCCCGCTGACAATCCAGCCTAACTTTGTTTCAAGCAATCGAGGAAGATATGACGCCAACCTTATTTTTCCTTCACCTCGCAACTCTGCAAACAAGCCGGCTCCTATTAGAATATCAATTCGCTCTGGCTTGTTGAACGTTGGATCTGCCAAGGCTATACCTGATGGTATGTTCCATCGATTGACTTCTACCATCTGACTCGGATAGTCAGATGTAACCTTCGGTAACACCAAAAATTGCAATCCTGCTTGGAAATCGGAAACACGCGATCTAATGGTGGTAGAAACCATACTGGTTGCAGTAACTGCCACTGCACCAATTCCTGATAACGGTCTGGACATTCCCCTACTAGCAATGAGAATGAAAAAGTGTGCAACTTTCAGGCGAGGGGCATGTACAAGCATGGGTAGACAGTTGGAAATACGCGGAATTACGCGGAGGCGCGAGCGTGTTTTGGTTTCTACACAGTTTTTGCACTCACATAATTACACATGTGTGAATGTGTGCGTTCACTTTCAGCCTGCGCGCTCAGTTTGGTTTTCTCGCAGTGGCATGCGGCTATCGGTGTCTCGCTCGCACTAGTGCAGCGAGTGTTCCTCTGTGCGCTCCCTTTCTTGCCACCACACGAAATCGTCAGTTCAGCTCAAGCGTTCGCCGTGAAAGGCCGCGCGCGTGTTAGCCTAAGTCCCGGGCGATCGAAGATTCGCTAAGTGTTGAAGTGTTGTGCACATTGAAATGAAGCTGCGCTTTTCTTTCACCATTTATCTTAAATGTGTGATTTGCGCTGGTTTATTTCAATATTTTTTTACTGCATTGAACAGCAACAACGGTATTCATGCAGTTAGACGGCTATTTTAAATAAGACGATTTTTTAAATATAAATAATGTGTGTGATTTTGTGGCAAGATTGTGTGAAGCTATGTGCGAAAATGCCCCTTTATTTGCAATAAAAGTGATAAAATATAAACCAAGTTTAATGTGTTCAAGTTTTTGTTTTGATTCGGGTGCACCAAGTCCGAATGAAGGGATGCGCACAGCGTGCTACGAAAGAAACAAGTGGGAGGGGGTGTCAGTCCAGCGCAGCGCAATTCGCTGGAATCAAGTGGGAGGGGGTACCAGCTCAGCGCAGCGCAAGCCGAAAGAAACGGGAAGGAAGGGGTATGATGAAACAGCGCGAGCGAGCGTTCTTTACAGCGAGAGCGCCTCGTGTATTTTAAAGGCAAGCAAGAGAGCGCATTCTCTCCGTGGTAGCGCTCCATCCGCCATTTTTAATTTCGAGCCCAAAACAACGGACTTCGGATCCGATCTTGGGCCGGGCCCACACCGCGTGTTTCTACCTACCCCGCGCCTGAAAATTTCGTTCTCTTTGTCTGTCGGGTCGCAATCTCTTCAATTTTAGTTGTTGTGCCAGTCGTTCAGTAATAAAGTTAGACTGCGATCCTTGATCTAGCAACGCCCTAGCTGGTAACTCTTCATTATCACTTCCGCGTATCCATACCAGTGCTGTTGACAACCACACCATGTTTCTAGTTCTAGCTGATACTCTGGTTGTCGCATTAATCGTTGTCGTTTCTTCTCCATTGGGTGTAAGCTGCTCTACCTGTGATGCCTGTGCTGCCACTTGGATCGCTTCCTGTCGTTTGCAAAGCAGCGTGTTATGTTTGCCGTGACAATGACTGCATTTACTCTCGTTCCGACAAAATCTTATTTGATGGTTCCCCTTCAAGCAGCTAAAACATAAATTGTGTTTCTTCGCCAACCCTTCCCGTTGCAAAAGTGACATACCTTCAAACGTCGTACATTCCAACAAGAGGTGATTTGCCTTACATGCTGGACAAACCCTTTTGTCATTGTATGAAGACTGGGCGGCGCATGTGACAGCATATGAGTGCGGCAATCTGTTTATCTTCTGGTCAGGCAAACGATTCCGCTGGTATGCCTTTGTTGCTGACCTTGTCCCGATCACACCGATGCTATGAAGCGCTGTGCTGTTTAGAATTCGTATCCTTTTCTCGCAGAATTCCATCAACAGGTCGTAGGTGTCGGTCTTGTTTTCCACTGCAAAATGTTCATACGCAATTAGTGTGGTGTTATCGAATTTGTACATTACCAGTGTCGTGAGCGGTGTGTTCCAATGTTGCGTTGGTTCTTCCATCCGTTTCATTCCTTGAACCAGTCGTCGTGTTTCGTTAACAATTCTGGTTAACTCAGATGACGTTGCGGCACTCATCGGTTCCAGCTGAACAAGTGCTTTAAAATATTCCCTTCGCAGCTGCTTATTGTCGTCGTATCTCTGCAACAGGGTGTCCCAGGTTGACGCGTAGCTTTTCTCTTCCAACGGCACATGCTCAAACTGTAATGCAGCTTCTCCCTCCTGCGAAGCTAAAAGGTACTGAAGTTTGGCTACATCCGGTAGCTCACCCACATCATGCACTAAAGACACAAAACGATCCTTATACGTTACCCACTGGGTAATGTTACCATCAAACGTCGGAAGCTCGAGTTTTGGTAAACGCATTTTAACACTCGCGGTAGTCGTATTCACCATCGTGCTATTCGCGATCGGCTGCACACTTTCATTAGTTTTCAACATATCCATGATAAACCCTCTCACACGGTGAAACTTTTTAAAGAAATCCCTTCTATCATTTCGCATCTGCACTTCATCTGCTTCTTCATATTCAATAAGCAAATTTTCCCTCGCCTCTTCGTACGCATCCTTCGCTCCTTCTAACACTTTCAATTAATTTTGTAGTTCTACCCGCTGTTCAGAATCTTTATAAATGTCCACAAAATCCACAAATTCCTCCATCCACGTACGGCGGTCTTTATACACTTTTGTTAGTTTCGTAACCTTTTTGTCCGCAGGCATTTTGCTTTATTTAAACCACTTTATTATTAATCCAAGAACGCTATCAATTTACGAGAATCACGATGGCTACTTCTAAACTCATACAATGTCAATGACCTATCAAGCCAACCGCTGCGTGCGCACTTTCACTCAACGCACTTCACAGTTCACCAGCACTCACACTAACACAAATGCTACCACTTTGCGCACTCACTTCTCTAATCGCGATGGCTGGTCCTAAAACTCCTGGTAAATGACCGACTAAGCCAAGCTGTAGTTCGCACAATTTCACACAAGGTGCACAGAATCAAACTCGTACAATATTACCATCTCGTTTTACAGTCCGCTTTAACGTCTTTGCAATTGCTTTGTTTTTTTTTCTTCTCCTTTTTTCTTTAGTCCGCTCTTGTCCCACGTTGGCCTTAACTTTCCTTTATCCCTGTTTGACAAGGGTCACCGCACCATGAACATGTTTGAGTGAATCACAAAACAGCCGAACGATTTTCTACCGAAACTTTTCACCCACGCTTTATAAATTGTGACTGTACTTAACCCAATTTCCAAATCCGGTTCGAAGGACCAAATGTTCTCTAGCTCACAACCAATTCACTTTCGGATCGATCGGTTCACTTCCAAACATTGCGGTGGTTACGTTAAGACCAATTTATTATACATATTTACAATTCACTAACACCTTAATCCTATTCTAATCCTAAGTCTGTCACCAATATATACAAATTTTAGATCCGTCTAGCGGATTGCCTACTCATAGGCGCCAACAGATCATGAGGATACTTATCGTTCGCAGCCAATGCCATACACGGGAAAAACAAGGAGAAAGAAAACTCCCACACGTGCGAGAAAGAGCAGCAACAACCAAACCGTAGAGCCGATTGGATTGTGAGAATGCGACGGGAAATCATCGTCTGTGAGCGAGAGTGAAACAGAAGTCAGAATCATAAACTTTCCATCCATAATTTGTGACCATAATTTGGGTGTGTGTCTTCGCTCCATACAAATCGTGAAAAAAACATTTTCGCTCAGTCGTAAATCGCGGCGAAAACCGCCTTTTGTGAAAAGGGTGTGCGTTTGAAAGCTTCGTACAGAAAATGATTTAAAGCCTTGCAAAATGTGAATGGAATGCGCCAATTATTTTTGCTCACCTGTTTGGAAGAACATATTTTCTTATGGGTCGAGTGACAATGGTTTATATAACATAATACATACATAATTCTCCTTCGCGGGCCGGACTTTAAATAAAATTTATTTTGAATATGTTTAGTGTGGTATGTGTTTATATGAGTTCGTATATGTTTATTATAATTGAAATTGAATACAGTAATAGACGTACAGTACAGTTTGGACAGTATTTATATCTTAGTCCATATCAACCTCTGACTTCCGCATTCTCCTTTTTTCTTAAATTTTGTTATGTTTAATAAACAAAATCTTCCTTAGCTTACTTGAATGTAATCTATTTCATTTACAAGATTCAATGTCGCCTGCCTTTGAAAAAACCTTTTCGCATGGCACAGAAAAGGTTGGGATGCAAAGAGTGCGAATCATTAGGTCGTATAACCTCGTATACTTGTTTTCATGTAATTTCCACCATTCAAGAGGGTTGTCCGCTCTATGTGACAATGGCTCGGCCATGTAATTGTCTAATTCCTTCTGACTTTCAGTTAGCGTATGTAAAATAACTTGGAAATCATTTTGTTCGGTATCGAAATCTTTACAAATACTATCGGTGATGAGATCCTAACTGATTGCAACTTCAGTAACAACTTCGATAACAGTTTGTAGTTGGAATTCATTGGTTTGCGTGTCTAATCGTAGATTTCGATGTTTGCAGCTTTGCTGAAATTCTGTTTCGCTTTGGAATCCTTTTTGTTTGAACCGGGGGTCCAAAATGGTGGCTTGCCTAACAATTTCGCTATGTATATAAACAAATTATTCATATAATCTATTATTTACTGATTTGATTAAATTTTTTACCTCATTCGTTTCACAACCTGAATTGCATTCTAATTTCTTTATCATAAAAGATGTAATTACACGCATTTCGGACAGCGTTACTGTTTGTTCAGCAGAAATTTCTGTAGTTACTAAATAAAAAAACGTTAATGCATTAGATGCCTCATTCAAAATGGTCCAATCGTTTTCAGTTAGTTGTGAATTAAAGTTAATAAAAGCAAGCGAAGATACAATTGGATCTTTATTGGAATAAAAACGTTCGAGCATATGGAACGTTGAATTCCAGCGTGTAGGAACGTCCAATATAAGTTTAACTTGGACTCGATTTAAATGTTCCTGCAGTTCACGGAGTTTCATCGAAACCGCTGCACTTTTTCAAATGTTTCACTATTTCTTTTACGGACGTTACTGTGCGTTTCATGGGATTCTATATGGCACTTTCAACAATCAGGTTAAGTGTATGAGCGTTGCATGGATTATGTTCTATTTTGGCCAGCTGTACTGCGCGTTTCATATTCGCAGCGTTGTCAGTGACTACATAAACTACTTTTTCGAAGATTTTAAAACTATCCATCGTTTGTTTCATCCACCTTGCTATATTTTCTGAAGTGTGTTTGTTGGAAAATTATTTGCATGCTAGCAAATAGGTTGTTTGTTTGCATTCACTATGGATAAAACGAGCAGTGCCCGCCAGGAAACTTTCATTCTTAGAGATGGTCCCACCATCTGAAGTTAAACATACTGCTTTGCAGTTTACTATTTCTTCTTCCTCAGCTTCTAAGAGATTTCCATAATTTGAGTTCAATAGCGTATTGCTAAGAGTTTTTTTTGCTGGAAGCTTATAACTTGGGCACAAATCTCGATTTAAATCTTTAAAATCGTCTGCCTTTACCAAACGGAATGGGAGGGCATGGCTATATATGACATTTAACAATTTATTGTCTATGGTTTATTTTTCTAGCAGCACCCAACGGTTTTGTGACACTCACTAATTGCTCCATGGATTTTAACTAATAGGTTGTTTCTGCAATGTTGATGGTGTCTTCGAAACGCCGTCATCTAAGATAAAGCTCGTAGAACGATCACTGATCTCTTTTTCTGAAGATTTTGATGCCGATGGTCGTTCAACTTCTATCGTCAGATGCATGTTTTTGAGATGATGCTTCAAGTTGAATGAGGATTTATTGTTGGAAGTCAATTGCGCCTTCCAAATAACGCAGCGCATTTTATTTGGCACAGCAGTACTTTCAAAGTAATTTCAAACATCATTCATTTTTTGTCCGACATCGTTCCAAATTCAATATTGTCTTTGATTTCAGTAATAAACTATGATCCAATCTGGAGAAACACGCAAATACTTTTAACCGCAGTTTTAAAACAGGAAATTTTATTTCTCAAAGCAAAATCTTTGCCAACATTGGGTGAGATCGCCAATGGAAGTCGTCAAAATGAACAACGGTAAAAAATAAGACATCTGCTCGATTGCAATGTTTCATCGTCAAATTAACAATCGCAGTAGGCTGAGTCGTTTGTTTTCCAGTCAAATTGAGCTGTGCTTAGTGTATATTTGTGTACTTATGAATGTGTTTTCAGGGGTTAGCATATTCAAAACGAACAATATGCACGTCAGGGGTTCAAGCCCCGAAATGACCGTGCTTCCATACGTAGTCCTTTAACCCTGACCCGAAAGGCTCAGTAGGTACAATAAAGCATAAGCGAGTCTGAGGTTGGGTCGAGCCAAAGTAGGTTCAAGACCCGACCTGAACTTGCTGTACCAACAGATCGATGTCACTTATGCTTCATTGTACCGACTGTCCCTTACCACGGGTCGAACATGATACCGTCCTTAAGCTCAAACTGCAGCCCTGGGTCAGAATCGATTCCGATAGACTCGCATTCGACTTCGGGTTGCGTCGTGAAATGAATCGTTTGTCTCAGTTCTAGTACACAGTACTGATACACAGCATACCCAAAAACCATTTTATAACTGTGGTAGTTAAAGTCCTCGTTGATACTTACTAACTTACTTATCCGGCGCTTCTTCCGCCATACGGTTTTGGCCTGCCTCAGGAGTGTCCGAAACCGCTCACGGTCTCACGGCATTTTTCTTTGCCAATCCGTTATCCTAGTTTTAATGGCGGACGCCTCCACGACTGCTTACCTCAACAATTTGGGTCTACCACGCCCGCTATGTCCTTGTGGGCGGCCTAAAAAGACTTTACGGACTGGGTCGTCCGTTTCCAAATATACAACATCGCCACCCCCCCTGGAGCCTGGCGAGCTTGATACGCTGCACGACAGTGAGGTCGCCGTACATCTCGTATAGCTCGTCGTTATAATGGCTCCTCCATAATCCTTATACACATACGGGGCCAAGAATCCTTCTGAGCATCATCCTCTCGAGCGCGCCCATAAAGGATTCATCAGATTTGGGCAGTGCCAATAACCCAGAGGCGTATGTGAGTACCGGTACTATATAGGTACTATATATTCCCAGCTTCGTCCGTCGCGACAGGTTCTTTGAGGTGAACAGATTTTTCAGGCTGTAGAATGACCGGTTGGCAGCCAGCATCCTTGCGCGCAACTCAGCTTCCATACTGTTGTCGTTGCTGACCTTTGACCCAAGATAGGTGAATTCTGCATTCACCTGTCTGTACATCCCGCCTACGTAAATTCTGATTATTTATTGGTAGGCCCGCTGATGTTGCCACTATCAGTTTGGTCTTTGCCTCTTTTATCTGCAACCCGAGATTCTCTGCCGCCTGCTCGATCCCTTGGTAGGCTTCTGCTACATAGGAGAGCCGCAGACCAATGATGTCTATATCCTCAGCGTATACCAGGATCTGGGTTGACTTATAGAAGTCGCGGATGGGCCTCTCTAGTGCCAGGTTGAATGGGAGACACGCAAGCCCGTCCCCCTGGTGCAGACCCTTAGTGGTAGCAAAAGATCCTGAGAGTTTTCCATCCACCCTCACCTGGCAAGTGACGTTGGTCATAGTAACTCTAACTAGCCTTATCAGTTTGACCGGGATTCCAAATGAGCTCATAGCGTCATACAGTTTTACCCTGTCTATGCTATAATATGCGGGTTTGAAGTCAATGAAGAGATAGTATCTTATGCGTCTCTATTTTACCGAAAATCTGTAACATGGTGAATCTTGCCTCGATTATATGGCCAGTATGATTTATCAACAAAACATAATGTGAAACCAGAATTAATGCGGGTGATTCTCAACCGCAAAGAGATCGTGACGATAATTTATTCATGAGCCGAGGGAAGGTCAGTTTCCAGTTGGTGGAAACTTAATTTAAATAAACAAACGACTGTCGTTAGTTGTCGTTTACAATTTGACGATCGTATGTTGCTTGGAGACCCATACAAAAATAATCGATAATGATAGTCATTCGGGTTTACGATTCCACATATTTTTCGAAAACACACTGATCAATGGCGACTATTTTTCCTTCTACATGCTCGTGCCAAATACGACAAATTATTGCGCACAAGGCTGAGCCATTTTACGTATTTTGACATAAGCTAATTGATTAAGCCTATTGTCAATGACAGCCTACCTGGGTAAGTTTTTCATTTTTATCTATCTATGGTTACTTTGTGGTCTATGGTTACTTAAGCGTAAACTTGAGCGTAACTCAAAAATTGTACAAAAAAAAGTTAAAAAGTTTACTTTTCGTTTACTGGAGCTTTGTAAATTGCAAATTAAAATAACAATTTTAACATATTTATGAAATTGTTTCAAACGCGTCAAACATTCCCATTTGAAAATTGAATATTTATTTCGCTCTTCATGTGTTTTTTTACTCTGCTTAACAATCAATCCGTCTAAAGCTTACAGTACAAGTTAGTAGCTCTTCAGCTTCAAACTTTTTGAGGTGGAGTTTGTGCCTTCCCCTCTCGAAATCAAGCGTCCTTTTTTGATTTTACACATAATGTATCGTAGGTTCAAGAAAGCCTTGAAAAATATATTTTTTACTGTTTCACGTAAAACGAAATTTTTTAAGATTTCAAAAAACAAATACAAAAAATCTAGCTGTGTAGGCGCACAGATCCTGTCAATAGGGAGGCTATTTCACCATTTATCTTTGGTATATTATATTCAATAAAAAATATTCAAAATGTGTCAAATCGGTTTGACAGCAAATCCAATTTTCCAACAAACACGCTTCGGAAAATATTGCAAGGTGGATGAAACAAACAATGGATAGTTTTAAAATCTCCGAAAAAATAGTTTATGTAGTCACTGACAACGCTGCGAATATGAAACGCGCAGTACAGCTGGCCAAAATAGAACATAATCCATGCAACGCTCATACACTTAACCTGATTGTTGAAAGTGCCATATAGAATCCCATGAAACTCACAGTAACGTCCGTAAAAGAAATAGTGAAACATTTGAAAAAGTGCAGCGGTTTCGATGAAACTCCGTGAACTGCAGGAACATTTAAATCGAGTCCAAGTTAAACTTATATTGGACGTTCCTACACGCTGGAATTCAACGTTCCATATGCTCGAACGTTTTTATTCCAATAAAGATCCAATTGTATCTTCGCTTGCTTTTCTTAGCTATGAAGGGCAATTTCACTCACCGTTACAGGCGACATCTCCACGGCTGTCGGTAATATTTCCTGTAGCGGACCCATACTGCTGCCTACTTCCTATTCCATAGGACTGCTAATATTATCACCAAGAGAATATACACTGGCAAATTGGAACAAAATAGCGTTTGCTTTTTGTTAGGCGGTTTTCAGTGTCGTACCTGTCTTGGAAACCAAAGGAGGAATCGGCCTTGGTTTCTTTTTATGGATCATCTACACCAGGGGTCTCCAAACTTTTCAGCTCGCGGGCCGCATTGCTTCACAATCAAACTTGTTGAGGGCCATTTTGACGTTACCTTTAAAATGAGTGGAAGTTCAAATCTCGTTTTAATAAGAAAATACTATTGAAATATGTCAAATTTCTGAAGGTTTCTTTTATTGAATATTGGTTTTCATCTTTTAGAAATAAAACAAAAATAATGATATAGAAAAAAGCTATTTAATTTAACACTAACCCAGTCCTCACGGGCCGCATCAAAGGCTCTTGAGGGCCGCATGCGGCCCGCGGGCGTAGTTTGGAGACCCCTGATCTACACCTTCCACATGTCTTTGGAGTTGTCACCGAGCTATAGTAGTCCCGAAATTGTTGTTGCGTATTTCCTCAACTCGAGCTGAGATGACCCTTGATAGGACGGCTGCATGGTATTTTTATGCCAGATCGCCCGTTCGCTGGTGCTATCGACGATGTAGGTTGCGCGTCTTGAAAGTAGGCTGGTGTGATAGTCCAGCTGAATACAGGGTTTTCGAGGATTATATAGACATGTTCGGCGAGTTGTAGTTTTGTTCAGGCATATAATAGACTCTTTCAGCGAAACATAGAATTGTTCGGAAGTAGGTGTTGACTTGTTCAGCGATTCTTCCGTGCTGTCATTTGTTTTGTTTACACCCTGTGCCGCAGCATTCAATTTTTCATTCTTAATTGTCCTAAAAGTAGCTAACAATAATTCCCCAAGCTGTTTATTACATGAATTAGTTGAAATAAACATATTTTTTCGAAAACCGTTTTTTACCTTTTGATGAGAATGATCTAAAGTGCAGTCCAAGGTGTACGAAAGTGACAACTCTACAATATAACCGAACATGTCAATGCCTACTTCCGAACAATTCTATATCTCGCTGAAAGAGTCTATTATATATCTGAACAAAACTACAACTCGCTGAACAAGTCTATATAATCCTCGAAAACCCTGTAATGGATTCCATAACCTGCACTTTTGGCACTGCTATCCGCTCCGCCGTCCTAATAGCCGCATTCAGATTTGTTATGGCTGTTCCAATTTCACTTGTGGTAGTCACATTAGTAGAGTCAATGTTCCTGTCGACTATTGTACCGAATTGATCTCAATTAGCTTTTTGGTAGTTCCTTCTCCTAACAAGAGTAATTTTGGAAGAGGAAGTCAACGTCCATTTCCGTTTGCAACGGAAAAGAGGTCGGAGTTTAGTTTGTCGATCACTTCTGGCTTTGTGATAGGGATATTTACGAAGAAGATATCAATGATATTGGAATTCCCACGAGTCGGTATGTGTGTAGCCTAGTCAGGGTGCTCAACGATGAAAAATCCTAGTTGAGTGACTTTAACTTGAAGGTTTCCATTACGGTTGCTCGGAGGGTTGGCCCACAAACCATGTCTCGCATTTAAATCGCCTCCCACGATACTCTTCGGGGCGGCGCAACTGATGCTTTTCAGATCTTTTTGAAATGCTGTGGCAAGCACACTGTTGTACTGTTGAGGACAGTAAGCAGCAATTATTCGAAGTGGTCTGTTGTTAGTAGATCGGCGTACAAACGATTGACTCTATTGTTGTTGTGTTAAAGTAAGGAAGGAGCGAGTGATTAATGTAACGACGAATGATGATTGCCACTCCACCACTGGTAGAACCGGTTCGATCAAGCCAGTGTGTGTCATAGTCAGGGATAGGAAAACATATTGTAGGTTTCAGTTGTGTCTCAACCACTAATGCGATGTCAATATTACGACGATGGAGGAAATCGCATAGCGGGATAAGTTTGTTTTTTACTGAGTAAGCGTTCCATGTGATAACACTCAATTTATCCATAGCGAATCAGCAGCTCTCCTAGGACAGCAACTTGTTCGTGTTTGCTTCGACATCCCTTGAGTTTCGTAGCAATTTCTTTGAATATCGCCATAAGTGTACCAGCGTCATACAGTGATTCGTCCTCTACAGGAGCGGGTTTAGATTGTTGAGCAGCAGCCAGGCGCTGGGATAAATTATACTTTACTTTACTTTTACTTATTTTTATAGAGACTTTGAGGTCTAGCTCATTCGCCTCTTATAAATTATACTGAAACCCGGGCGGTGTAACCGGAGCTGTAGTAGTTCGTGCGGTACTGCGGTGAGCAGAGGGCGGCGCGATTGTACGGAGCTGTGGGAAATCCTGCATAGATTGTAGCGGTGCTGGAGTCAGTCGTACCACAGGGCGTTGCGTCTGATTACGAGAGCGCGAATTGGCCTGTTGGCAAATTTCAACATACTTAGTACGTTGCGGGCACACAACATTATTGGCAAGGTGTGGTCCCTGGCAGTTTGTGCACTTCATAACGGATGGCTGTTCCTTAGTAGGGCACGTATCCGTTAGATTATTTTCAGCACATATAGCGCAGCGGGGTTTCAAGCGGCAGTTCCGCAAGCCATGACCAAAGCCTTGGCATCAGCCGCACTGTACAGGACCTTTAGATCTATTTCGATAGGCTTCCCATCGAACAATCACAGATTGCACACTCCTGATTGACTGTAAACCAGGAAGAATGCACGAGCCTCGTTTCAGATGTACCAGGTATAGTTGTGGTACGGTTTTTCTTTCTCACTACGCCGTTTAGTTCGGAATATTTCCAGCACCTGAAGCTGGTGATGCTCGGCTAATTCCATCTTGATGTTTTTTAGTTTCATCAAAGGAAGACTGTGGATTACTGTTTTGAATGGTTTTTCCTGTTTTATCTCGTGAGAAAAGAACTCCCCATGAGAATCTTCCAGCATTCGGACCGTTGCATCATACTCTACCTTCGACTGTAAGAAAACTTTTATATACATATTTCAATGCTGATACATGGCATAGACACTTAGAGATTGCAACGCAGGTTTAAGCGTAGCATTATGAATGGTTTAAACCACTAATAATGGTTGTTTTGGTTCCTTTAAGGGCCCAGTTGCAAGTGGAATCGGAGCATTCATCCTTTGAGAGGCTTGGGTCACCGTACGAGAAGTGGTTGAGGTAGCATGATTATCACGCGAGGAGGATGGAACGGTGAATGCCACGCGAGGGGTCACCGTAGCAGAGTTGGCATCAGAAGCTGATGCCACTGGTGCAGAGATAGCAGTTTTAGCGCCTTTTGTGCCTCGTTTTTTTTAACGTAGGTTGAAACCCGTCGACGTCCATCTTTACAGTAGACATTCCATTTTAATCATATGTGCTTACTTCATATTCCGCCTCTAAGCTGTACGTGCTGGACGACGATGAGCATGAAGGTCGTTCGTGTTTTGATTCTTTCAAACCGGTTTTCTTGCTCCGGTTAGGTATTTAGGTAGACGTAAATTTACTACTATCACTGTACACACATTGTTCTCTTATTTGAGATCGTGTCGTAGCTTGCATAGCTTGCCGCTACGACGACTAATTTACTCACAATATCACAGTTACGAATATGCTCATTTCTACCCTCTATTAGACCACAAGGCTAGCTATCGTCAAATACATCCGATCGACTCGACTGCAGAACGCCTCATGACATGCTTGAAATATTTTTCAATACGTTTTATGATGGGATTTACTTATCTGATTTTTTTTAATAGTGTTACCGGACTCCACGGCTACCGACCTGGACCAACACCTAAGCAGCCTGGTAGGGGCAACACAACAAGCCACAAGCCATATGGTCCAAACAAATATAATCTCAGGTGGAGCAGGCGTTACCAATAACTCGAACAACACTGGTGGTAGCGGTAGTAGCGGAAACAGCTTAACTCCACAAATTCCCGCTCACTTGTCGAATAGTCTTATAGTACCCCGATACGCACAGTCAACGGGTACCAACAATCACGTGGACGCCTACGGACTCACCAGCAATCAAAGCGAACCTCGTAGTTTAAGTGACTCGTCGCAAGCTGAATCTCCTGTGCAAGATGACTTACTTACTTCCAACACACCCAACCTTGGTCCCAGCAGCGGTCCCACAACTACCACCGGTGCTGGTGACAGCGGCGGTGTAAATGGTGGTGCTAATGGTGGAGGAAGCAATGGTGGGGGAGGTGGTAATAGCAATGGACTACATCAAAATTTCTCAAACATTGTAATGAGCCAAAGCAATGGAGGATCCAACGCATCCACAACACCCAACTTTGTAGGTTCGAATGGGACCAGCAGCTGTAATGGTTCACCACTCTACCCCGTCCTGCCAGCTAGTCTACTTTACTCACAGCTGTACACAGCTGCAAACCAATCGGTGGGAGGATTCGGACATGCAGTAAATCATCACCATCATATCCAGTCCACGCACGGAGCGGTGGCAGCTGCTGTTGCCGTTGCTACTGGAGGAAGTCCGGTACAAAACAGTGCATCTGCCGCCGCGGCAACAGCAGCCGCTGCTGCTATGCATGCTGGCGAACTTCAGAGTGTTATGGACCATCTTACGGCTGGTACTACCCAAGCTGCGGCTGTTGCGGCAGCGGCCGTGTCTCATCGACATCATTACCATCATCATCAAACAGGAGCAAACTTAATTGGTGGACACGGCCATGGCAATCAGAGTAGTGGTGTAGGGGTCATTACTAATCCTGAATTGTCGCTTATTGGAAATTGCAGTGCAATGGCCCGTGGAGCCCTCGACGAATCAACTCATCGAGTACTGAGTGGTGCTGGAGTTGTCGGTGGGCGATTAAATGGCCACTCCGATAATACTAGCCAGGTAGGACAGACCACCGATAATGGGAATTCTGTCTGGCGACCGTACTGAAACAGAACTATCGCGAGTGTGCCCGGTATAACCACCAATTGTATATCCGAGAAAAGAATACCATTCCCACCATCATTTACTTCTATCTCATCTTAATCTCAACCTAGTGCTTACAAAAACTCCTCAATTATATAAGGTTGGTCAGACTAGTTATAAGAAATACGTTATTCAAAATGTACAGGATTGAAATGCATATGCAATGTTAGCCCTGTAAATCAAATATAAAATTAATATATGAATCAGCCGTATATGCTTGCTCCCACGAAAAAGAGATATGTTGACTGGCCAATTAATGGCACAATGATAATCAGTATGTAAAACTTTTAACAGATACTCGATACAATTTCTGGTAAAAAACATCATCTAGCAATATTATTCCTCGTGGAGGGGGAAATTGAGCAAGGTTCGTGAAGAAGGAAGCGAGTAGCAAAATTATCCAATTGCAACAGGCTACCATGAAAATGTTGCAAGGAATATTTCTTCATGACATATGTTTCGGCAGTGATGTGGGAACAGATTTGTAGTCAAAGAATCTTATCGTGTGAGGGCATCTAATCGTTATTAATTATGAAGCAATTTATTATTATTGATCGCTTCCTGTAAATAAAAATCGGTATAACTATCCTGTTTGTGTCCATACAGTTTGATTCGTAAAACTCTTTTTCAAAGCCTGTAGATTCATTTTAATGAAACAAATGTGTGAATAAATGCTAAATTTAACCCTTAGGATTAATTGCCTATTTAAGCAAGGCATTGAGAACATGTCTATCATATATTAAGGAACGTGAGCTAGAACAACACAGATATATTTTCAAATGCGTGTCCATGGGAGAGCGCTTAACGCATATGCACGCATTTCGTAATATTTTGTATACATGATACAACCTAGTTTTATCAAAGCCAATACAGGGTTTTCCAATTGAGTTTAGACAAGCAGCATACTTTTTTTTAATAGTCGCAATAGATTCTTGACTAGCATCCTTTATTTTTGATTACGAGCAATGGATTATTGACTAGGAGCAATTGATTTCAGCAGGTCCCTGCATGACAGCCTAAGAGCGACGGGTTTATAACATCCAGTGTGGCAGATCGACTTGAATAATAATCTGTGGATAATATTTAATTTCATCTGTTCATTTGTTTAAATAATTTGTTTTACTGTATATGTCATCCACAAAGAAAGATATATTTTATCTGATAGGATTTCGATGCTATTGTTTTGATTTTATGAATGCACAATACAACACAAAAGCACTTAACAGCTGAATTGAAATATACAGTAGTGGACCCATAGACATAACCTAACCAAAAGCTAGATTGCACATGTTTTTCAGAGTGACCATGTAGTTCTATCGATTTTCGATCGAATATTGGTTTGCAATTGAGCACACTGAAACTCAATTTTTCTGATCGAAAATCAAATATTTTTCTAAGTATTCACCGTTCAACAATAAAATTGGAATTTAAAAACTTTGTGAGTGAATAAAAAGTTGTTTTTACCGAAAATTACCGAATTTGCTTTAAATTTCCTACCGATAACCTCTAAAAACAATCTGGTCACTCCGTGCCAGCAACCGGCCTGCTGAAATCAATTGCTCCTAGTCAAAAATCCATTGATCGTAATCAAAAATAGAGGATGCTAGTCAAGAATCTATTGCGACTATTCAAAAAAAGTATGCTGCTAGTCTAACCTCAATTGGAAAACCCTGTAAAGGATATGGATCGATTCTTTAAGTCAATAATAGGTGCAGTAGCATTTCTAAAGGTGTAAATATTTAGCATAAAAAAAGATAATTTTGATTTGAACGCTATTATATAGGCCCTACAGTCACTGTATAAAAATGTTGTAAAATTCAAAATTTTAACAATATATTTTGTTGCAACATCAATTTTATTAATTATCTGGGATTTATAATTATTTGACTGGAAAAAATGAGCAGGTATTTTCTTCAAATATTCATAGCAACAAAACCAACATGCTTTCTCGATCTGTCAGGTTTGAAGGTCTGTTGGGCAAAACGAGAAAGCATTTGGATTTTGTTAGTAGGGGTATGACTTAAAAAGAGTTTCAAAATATGCGAAAAATAATTTTTCATTGATATCATTGTCACATCTCATATATTTGTGGTACTCAAAATAATTCTACCAGTACTCTAAATGAAGATTGCGTTTCTGGAACAAAGTGTCATTCTACACATTTTGATATTTTTGCATTTCGCCAGCACATGTGCGCTATCGTGTGGACACGAATTTATATGTAAAAACAACATGGTATAATGATATGACAAGTATTTAGGGTATGTTTGTAATATATGTGCATTGAAAAAGAAAATTCTTTGAATAAGAACCAATATTAATAAAAGACACTAAACCACGCTAATACTTAATGAGATGCATATTGTTGATAATGATTCAGTTATCAGATATAAAGAGAATCACATAGAAATAAAGGCTTAGCAAAACATTGTGCCTGCAGAGATATACCTTTATGTGGATAGCCATATGTTGAAAACTCGACAAAGCTAGACGAACAACATCATTTGGGAAACAACGGAAAACTTGCTACAGTCCCAGCGATAGTTACGCCATTAAAATAAATTAAAATTAAATGTACAAAATACCAATACTTAATTTTTTTGACTTTATTCGATATCAAAAGACGCAATGTTGGTTGATACCAAAT
The DNA here is from genome assembly GCF_017562075.2 of Anopheles merus. Lineage (NCBI taxonomy): Eukaryota > Metazoa > Arthropoda > Insecta > Diptera > Culicidae > Anopheles > Anopheles merus. The sequence continues at coordinate 22,578,207 of NC_054081.1, forward strand.
GGGAGCAAGTCACGCTTTAATCTCCTTTTTTCTCTCCCATGGTCTACACTTTCAAGCATCCTTGCGGCCAATACACACTCCATGAAACTTCCCCTAACTTAAATGCTCTATCTATACAGTTGAGAAACAAACATGGTGAGTACCAGCTTCGAGTGACGAAATTTATTTCACTGCCTATGTACGGCGGACAAAAATCTTCTTGTTCTTCTTTGGCACAACAACGCCGGTACCAACATCCACCCGATTGTGGCTCTCGGGCATGACGGATTCATTAAATGGCGTCCGTTTAGAGGATCCGATACACTCCCCAGGACAATCGCATGGCAATCGGATTGAACTCCCAACATTCTTCATACAAATCCGCAGTGTTGCGTGTCCTTTGCGCCAGCTTTGCCTATTATTTTCTGTGATCATAGCAAATTTTACCCCCCTCGTATCCGCGTTGAATCGTAACGCTCGCTTGTCGCTGCAACGTTCACCGCATACTAGTGTTGGCCGTTCCGGTCCGAACCTAGTAAAAAAGTTCCGTTCTTTATGTAGGCCGTTCCGTTCCGATCCTTTATACAAAATCGTTCCGTTCCGTTCATTCCGTTCATTCCGTTCTTTCCGTTCATTCCGTTCCGTTCCGTTCATTCCGTTCATTCCGTTCCGTTCATTTCGTTCATTCCGTTCATTCCGTTCTTTCCGTTCTTTCCGTTCATTCCGTTCCGTTCAATTCGTTCTTTCCGTTCGCTCCGCTGCATGCAAGATAACTGTTCACTCTTTCTCGCACACAGTATGTGTTGCCTGTGCACTCTCCCATGCTCACAGGAATATTCATCGCACTAGAGGCGAAAGAACTCCGCAGGAGCCAAAGCCTCTCTAAATCATACTAACAATTCATCGCACTTCGTCGCGTATCGTTTATAAAAATCGCGGTAAGCGAAACCAAAAATGGTGTTACATTTGGTATTATGGTGCAATTTGTAACATCTGTTATACTTTTTGTTATAATTTAGCTTGTTTTAACAACACAAATAACTATTTTAAAATTTAAATCTTTACTCATATTGCAGAACGGTTTAGAAGAGATGTATTATAATATGTGAGTATAAACAACGAAAAAAATGTATTTATTTTTTATGCCACGATATCCTCTTGATCTTGGCACTCGACATAATTCCAATATTTGGTCATTCGATTCGAAGCATTCTGTTCCATTCGACAACCGTTTGAGTGCCGTAAACATGTAAACGATTTGTGTGAAAAAACTTTTTGTTTTAAATAGTAAGTGAAATTCAAATAATTAGTCAGTCTCGTGATACAATCGTCAACTCGTACCACTCAATAACATCGGCATGGGTAAAAACCTCGAATGGATCGTGCCCTCATACGCTGGGATGATTATCCTGCTATGAGCATTTATGTTACTGATAGCCAAGCCTATTTATTTGACCGAAAATGGTCGTCGCATCTAAAAAGATAAAAAAATGCTAGATAATAAATGCATGCTTTATATTAGCACAACCGGTACAGCTTACTTGACATAGGTTGAACCCATCTAGATTTGGTGTCAGATATGATTTCAGATTGATGATTTAAGATACGCCTTTTCATATCCTGTATGAAGTAACACCCCCCCCCCCCCCCCCCCCGAAAGACAGCTTGGCTTCTAAGCTCTGGGTCGGTTCTTTTGCACCCCAGGTTCCCGTTCCGTTCTTCTTGAAAAATGAACTAGTTCCGTTCCGTTCCTTTTTTTTTAACGAAATTCCCAACACTACCGCATACACACACATACCACCACACTCACGGTACAACATATTTCCTGTTGCTGTTCTGGAATCATACAAAATTTGTGTTTCTACACTCATGTTAAAACAAGTAGCAGTTTGTAAGATCTGAATTAACAAACAAATATCAAAATATTATGTTCTTCAAATGATGTGTGTAATTACATTAAGTTTTTACATATCTTTCCTAAAAGTTTATCAGAGTATGAAAACAATTTGTCAAGAATAACTTATATTTTTATATCTTTGCGCTGCTGTAATTATAACGCACGCTGTGTGTGTGGCGGCGTAATTCGCTACCTCGTATAGCTGTCTGGCTTCTTCTTGTGTGCGTTGCTCACCGCTTGAAGAACATTGCTGCTCGCACACTCGTTAGTCTGTGGCAAACAATTGGTAGGGGAGAATGTGTCGGTTTGCTCCAGAAATTGTGTGTGATTTCGGTATTCTAGGTTTGGTTCCATCGCTGTTTATTTTGGTAAAATTGAGAAGGTAAGAATCATAAACCGATGTACAAGTGTGAAAGTATGATGATGCTGACGGTGAATAATGCTTTAAGTTGTTTCTTTTTATACTTTCATCAACTGATGGCGTCGAGCATCGTCGAGGACGTGATTGAATGTAAAATAGGTCATCGTGGAACTTCATTCCGGGATTTTTTTGGAATATGGTAAGTTTAATAACCGAAACAACGTTGTACCTAAGGTAACCTGCTGTCGCAACAAGGATGGAGATCTGGTTAGAAACCAGCCAGAGGTCCTCTCGCGGTGGGCTCAGTACTTTGATGAATTACTCAACGACCAGTTTAGCGAACAGCTAGAAGTGCCACTAGCAGATAGTGTCATGCTACTGCCACCTAGCATAGAAGAAACACGAAAGGCTATCCGTCGGCTGAAAAATAACAAGGCACCCGGAACCGACGGAATTGCAGCCGAACTGGTCAAGAATGGAGGTGCACGACTAGAAAACGAGATTCATCAAATTGTTACTGAGGTGTGGGATAGCTAATCGATGCCTTGTAACTGGAATCTCGGCATCATATACTCCATATACAAGAAGGGAGATAGGTTGGACTGCAACAACTACAGGGGTATTACGGTGTTGAATACCGCCTATAAAATATTCTCCCTGATCCTTCAGGATCGCCTTGTCCCGTACGTCGAAGAGATAGTTGGAAATTATCAAAGAGGATTCAGAAACGGAAAATCAACCACTGATCAGATCTTCACCATGCGGCAGATCTTGGAGAAGATGGCTGAATACAGAAACGACACATACCATCTCATCATAGACTTCAAAGCCGCATATGATAGCATAGCCAGGGTAAAACTGTATGACGCTATGAGCTCTTTTGGAATCCCGGCCAAACTGATAAGGCTAGTTAGAATGACTATGACCAACGTCACATGCCAGGTGAGGGTGGATGGAAAACTCTCAGGACCTTTTGCTACCACCAAAGGTCTGCGCCAGGGGGACGGGCTTGCCTGTCTCCAATTTAACCTGGCGCTAGAGAGGGCCATCCGTGACTCGAGGGTGGAGACTACGGGAACCATCTTCTATAAGTCAATACAGATCCTGGCATACGCTGATGATATAGACATCATTGGTCTGCGGCTCTCCTATGTAGCAGAAGCCTACCAAGGGATCGACCAGGCGGCAGAGAACCTTGATTGCAGATAAACGAGGCAAAGACCAAACTGATGGTGGCAACATCAGCGGACCTACCAATAAATAATCCGAATCTACGTAGGCGGGATGTACAGATAGGTGAACGCACTTTTGAAGTCGTCCCAGAATTCATCTATCTTGGGTCAAAGGTCAGCAACGACAACAGTATGGAAGCTGAGTTGCGCGCAAGGATGCTGGCGGCCAACCGGTCATTCTACAGCCTGAAAAAGCAGTTAACCTCAAAGAACCTGTCGCGATGGACGAAGCTGGGAATATATAGTACCTGTATAGTACCGGTACTCACATACGCCTCTGAGACATGGACACTGTCCAAATCTGACGAAACCCTCTTAGCCGCGTTCGAGAGGAAGATGCTCAGAAGGATAATTGGCCCTGTATGTGTGGAAGCCGGTCTCATGGTACAGTCGTCAACTCGTGCGACTTAACAACATGCCCGTCATGGGTTCAAGCCCCAAATAGACCGTGCCGCCATACGTAGGACTGACTATCCTGCTATGGGGGGATATCAATAAGTCACTGAAAGCCAACCCCACAAGTGTGTTGGCAGGCCTTGACCGGCATCGGTTGTTGAGCCAAAGAAGAAGAAGAAGATGTGTGGAAGGACAATGGAGGAGCCGCTATAATGACGAGCTATACGAGATGTACGGCGACCTCACTGTCGTACAGCGTATCAAGCTCGCCAGGCTCCGGTGGGCTGGCCATGTTGTACGCATGGAAACGGACCACCCAGCCCGTAAAGTCTTTTTAGGCCGTCCACAAGGACAGAGGAGGCGTGGTAGGCCCAAATTGAGGTGGCAAGATGGCGTGGAGGCGTCCGACATTAAGGCCGGGATAACGGACTGGAAGACGAAGGCGCGAGACCGCGAGCAGTTTCGAACACTCCTGAGGCAGACCAAGACCGCAAAGCGGTTGTAGCGCCAGATAAGTAAAGTAAGTAAGTTTAATTTGTTTATTTGTTTATTTGTAAATGTTAAGTGATTGGCCATAATTGGCCTCATCACTGATCTTATAAACTAAACTTATAATAACATAAAGCATCACAGTACAATGTAACATCAGCACAAAATAAATAACAAAGAGTATCACAACAAGAAAAACAGGTTAACCTAGGGAATTCCAGTCGAAAGAGTCATAGTGCGCATTAAATCGGATAGCCATCCCAGTCAAAGGTTCATTATCGCTATATGCACGTCTAGTTTGGTCAACTCTTAGTAGCCTAAAGTTTCTTAAAATACGAGCAGGTACGTGGAAATTAACTCTAGCTAAAAGGTCAGGTAAATCTATCTCTCCTAGGATGATTTTCTTCATGAACAATATTTGCGCCGTTTCGCGACGAGTAGCGAGAGATTCGTGTCCAAAAATTAAACACCGGGCATGATAACTAGGTCTCGCTGCTACGTTACGCCAGGGTGTGAACCGTAAGACCAAACGGGTGAATTTTTTCTGCACTGACTCAATCTTATTCGACCATAACGACGACGATGGGCACCAAACTACTGAGGAGTATTCTAAGATGGATCTGACTAGTGATTTGTAGAGTGCGACAAGACAATGTGGGTCGGAGAGTTCTCTCGACTGCCTGCGTATAAATCCTAGCATTCTGTTCGCACTATCAATTATTTCGTTATGATGCACATGAAAGTCAAGTTTACGGTCAAGACTAACTCCTAAGTCTTTTACTGTACTGTGTCGTTGTAATTGTGTACCGGAGATGCAGTAGTTAAACACTATTGGACAATTAGAACGGTGAAACGACATGGACAAACATTTATCAACAGAAATTTGTAGGTCGTTGTTCAGACACCAGTCGGAAAAAGAGTCGATCGATGCTTGCAGGACAAGACAATCACCAAAACACCTCACAAGAAAAAAAAGTCTAAGATCGTCCGCATACAATAAACATTCAGATTCCTTTACTACAGTAGTAACGTCATTGAAAAATAGAGAAAACAGCAAGGGTCCAAGGCTACTACCCTGTGGCACGCCTGAACAACTCACGAATTCCCTAGATGTCATACATTCAACTTTGACGCGATATCGACGATTGGTGAGGTAAGATTCGAACCACTCCACTAAAGGGGTAGAGAATCCAAGACGAGCAAGCTTCGCCAGCAGCAAGCAATGATTCACCCGATCAAAGGCAGCCTTAAGGTCGGTATAGATGACATCCATCTAGGCTCCCGAAGCGAATGCAGCATGGCAGTGAGATACATAGTGTTGATATCAGCGAGCGGCAACAGTTCAACAGCGAGTTCTGGACGACGACTTCAAAAACCTTAGCAAAGTAGTAATGCCACGGTAGTTTTCCACTAAGCTCTTATCCCCCTTTTTATGCACAGGAAACATGTAGGACGATTTCCATGCTGCTGGAAACATACGCTGATTGAGCGAGAGTGTGAAGATACGAGCCAGAGGTCCGGCCAAAACTTCGCTGCATTTGGCAAGAACTGCGGTTGGAATACCATCAGGTCCAGGGTTGTAGGATGGTTTGACCTGCTTGAGCGCCTTTAGCACAGAATCTCTGGAGATGTTTATGTCACGCACATTAACATCGACAGCGTCGGAGGGCACGTTGTTGAGAGCAGCATCCAATGAGAAGCCAGGAGCTTCAGTGGCAAACGAACTCATGAAACGATAGGCAAATAAATTGCAGGTTTCCTCTTTGGTACACGAAGTTGTTCCATTAAAGGAAACTATAGCTGGCAGGGTTCAAGCCCCAAATAATAGACCGCGCCCCCATACGTAGGACTGACTATCCTGCTATGGTAACAATAAGTCACTGAAAGCCAAGCCCACTTCATTAGTGGGTACAGGCAGGCCTTGACCGGCAGCGGTTGTTGTGCCAAAAGAAGAAGAAGAAGATAGCTGGCAGGGAGCTGTTTTTTCGTTTTGTGTCGACATACCTCCAAAATTTTTTCGGTTTTCTTTTTAAGCTGAACTGTATACGGATCAAAAAACGAGAGTGAAGTTGTCTATTATAGCTTCGATATACATTGTGTGTGGCGATGAACCGCAATCTCGATTGTTGTGTTCCACTGTTTTGATAAAACCGATAGCAGGAAGATTTGTTTCGTTTTAAGCGGCGTAATTGAGCATTACCCCACGGTGGACCCTGTCGTGGACGTTTTATAGGGCAACAGGCAGATAAATGTTCCGTAAATTTCCGATTGAACATATCGAGTACATGGTTTACGTCCGGGTTTCCATCAAGGAATGACCAGTCAGAAGATTGCAGTAGATCATTTAGAATCAAAAGTTTGTGCGACTGTAGTCGAGCATGCCTGATTTTTGATGTGATGTTGTGTGATGTTCTGCTTTGGCTAAGCCGTTCGGCAGTCATAGCTCTATAGGCGGATGATAGCAATCAATAGCAACTATGGGGAAGGGTGTTATTGCCGGTGTAGAGCATTGTTGCAGGATATCGTCGCATACAAAGATCAATTCGAGGTATTTATTCGACGCATTATGAATTTTGTTAATCTAGTCCGTTGCTATTCATACAATCAAGAAGAAGGCGACAGTTGTCCGTGATCCTCGAGCTTTCGTAGTCAACTTGGAGCATAAGTGGATTTGTTTCATCGGGTATCCAATTCAGGTTTGACAAATTGAAGTCCCCGATTAACAAACACATTTCATTAGCTTTACATGCTACGTCGTCAATGGTTGAACAGATTGTATGAATAACCGACGTGTTATTTGCCATGTCAGGAGGAACATACATTGCGCCGATAACATACGTTTTCTTAATGCTGTAAATCTTTAACCAAAGTTGCTCGACAGTGTCTGATGTAGAACATAAGAGTAATCGCAAATGTGAGGCGACAGCTATGGGAACCCCACCACCTTTGGTTTTCCTACTATTTCTGTCATTACGGTCCTTTCTGAAGACGATATAATGGTCCGGAAACAACTGTGACGACTTAATAGAGGAGTCCAACCATGTTTCAGTCAGGATAATGACGTCGTAATGAGTAGTAGAAACATAATCGAATACCTCATGACATTTAGTTTTTAGTCCTCTTACATTTTGATATAAAAATAACAAATCGTCAGTATTATTTAAGGAGGCAACCCCAGCAGGAATGACATGACCGTCGTGCGTTTGTGTGAGTGTAGGATCTGTACTGTAGCAATAGTGCTGCTGATGTTGCGTAGTGTTGGGTTCACGATCGTTAAGTAGCCTGCACGAAAAGCCGTTACTATAGACTGCTTCAGTGGTGGTAAAGTTGTTTCTTGTTGGAGGAACAATCATCAGGTGAGTGCGTAAATTATCAACAAAAGTTGTTTCGGCGTTATTTGGCTCATATGCGATGTACAGCTGATTAGCGAGCGTGCGAGTGTGCGTGATGTGTGTGAATTGTTTATCGGTGTTGATAATTAGTGGATTTGCGGTGTGGGTGAAGTGTGTGGAGTGTGTGCTGAAAGTATTGTGTGATCCAACAGCTGTGGTGATCGAATATCCTGCGCTGTAGATAGGGTTGTAGGTGTTGAAAGTCTCATTGGCGGTAGACGAAAACTTGCACCTGGTTGTTGAGCTCGGTAGTCGACAAATTCACGCACCGATAGACCAAGCGGCCAAGTATCGGGGGAAAGAGCCCTTTCACGTTGAGTAAGAGGCACAAACACCTTAAATGATAGAAATGGAAGTGTTGCTGTGTTTGTGCCTTGTCGTACAAGGCAATATGCAGTGACATCCTCAATGGTCAAAGCATGTTAGACCATTTACTCTATTTGGTGACTGGATGTATCTGGAGCGAACCGGGAAATATACAATGCGCACTTCTGCACCGTAGACTGAGCGGGGACTATTTTAATCAGAAATGTAGTTGTATCTTTGTTTGTGCCTGTGATCATGGGTGGAGCTCGATTTTTGCGATACATATCATCGATCGGCTTATTATGTTGGTTCTGGTTGTTATTGTTTTGGGTGTTGATGGGTCTGGCGCCAAATGTAAACAACGTACGGTTGTCAGTAGCGACTTCCGAAACAAACGTTTTGGCCGATTTATGCGTCGAATTTTAGTAGGGGGGTGGCTACTTTGTGGAGTTTTTAGATCGAGCTGGCTCATTCGTGCAAACCCAGTTTTAATTTCATTAGTCAATGGCTCCATAACGGTGTTGATGCTTTCGGCGACTGTTGTTATTGCCGCCTGGAAGCCAGATTGCATGGCTGCGTCTTTTACGAACTTGGTGCGCGGATTCATAAATACGTTGTTGCAGCCAATACAGCATCAGTGTAATTGTTTATATTCCGCAATGCGCAGGAACAGATCAGCAGGAACCGAAGTGCAGCGCTGGTGAAATGGAGAGTCGCACAGGCAGCAGCTGATAGATGCCTCCACAATTTCCATAGTGCAGGCGTTGCAAATACGGGCCATTATACGGGAGCGGTGCAGGTTTTCGTTGCAGCAATAAGAGCGATGGCGGTTAGGACACGCGAACTTAGATGCGATCCGAAAAACGAAATTTACGCGAATTTTATTGTCAGCAGAGATAAACGCACTATTGAACGGTAATGGAACGGTGTTCTAAAATACTGTGATTATACAGAAAACGGAAAATAGTGTGATAAACAGCGCGATTTTCAAGAAAATATACGGAGCGAAACGCGAATGCGACTTTTACGTTAAACGTCAAACGTCAAACCTTTTTTTTTTTACAAGGAGGGGGAATCTTCGAAAGACTCCCGTTGTCGCACGGGTGTTGACATAGGATTCTTACCCAGTAAACCCCCTCCTTGGGCCATTTACCCTTCCCCATGGGTTCACCTTTCGGTATGCTTCTTGGGGAAGGGATATGCATTAGCATTTCATCCTCGCTGCTGCACGATGAGCCAAAGTTTGCGAGACAGATTTGACAGTTATCACGCGAACACAAAACGGTCATGACGACGACGCGAAACACCAGGCACTAAACGACACTTTTTCCGCCGCGCACTCACGTGTTCACTAACACATACACTCACGATGAATTTAAATATCGCCGAGCTGCTGGTCTTGCTTCCATTTTTGATGCAGCTTGGTCAGGATCAGACGCATTGTTGTTGCCGCTGCCTTCCATGAGTCGGTGTGCTGCAGTATGACTTGTACCAGGTTGGAACGGCCCACCTCTACTCTGCAACTCTCGTTCAACTGCAGGCGTTCCTCGGCGAATCGGGGGAACATGACGTGGTCCACCGTCTCATCTTCATCCTTGCACGCAGGGCACCGAGATGAAGAGGCGCGATTGAACTTGTGCAGATAGCTTCTAAAACAGCCGTGGCCGGAAAGAACCTGGGTGACAAAGTAGTCCACATCACCATGTTTCCTGTCTAGCCATGCTGTACCGTCGGGGATCAGCAAGTAGGTCCATCTTCCATTCAACGAGTTACTCCACTCGTTCTGCCATTGCCGCATCGATGCTTGCCTTGAGGCTTTCTTGGCAGTCTCGGTGAAAGATTCCCCCGCACGCGATTTCCGGAAGTTCTTCGAGTCCTCCTCGAAGGTGATGCAAAGAGGTATCATGCTCGCAATAACGCATACCGCTTCATACGAAATGGTACGGTACGCGCTAGTAACACGCATGGCCAACTTCCTGTGCACCTTATTCACGGTGTTCTGGTGCTGCTTCTCCTTTAGTATATGCGCCTAAACCGACGCTCCGTACCTCAACACCGAGATGGCGCCGTTAGCATGAAGACGCGTAATGCTGCTACTCGGTCCGCCAATGTTTGGAGTGAATGCCGCTAGTGCATTTATTGCTTTCATGGCCTTCTTGCAGGCTTCCTCGAGGTGGCTCTTAAATTTCAGTCGGTCATCAATGACTACCTTAAGATACTTCAGCGATCTGGTAGACTCGATTTGTACAGTTCCTGCCATTATCGATGCTTTTTGGGGCACCTTGTGACTGCTGATGACGATGAACTCAGTCTTCGCATGCGCAATCTTTAGCTTTGCATCCCGCATCCACCGGTCAATCCGACCGACTGCGTCGGTGGCAACCATCTCTACCTTCTCAATAGACACGGCTGAGACAGTGATAGCGATGTCGTCTGCAAAACCAGTGATTTCGACACCAGGAGGGAAGACTAGGGTCAGTACTCCATCATACATGATGTTCCACAGGGTGGGACCTAGCACTGATCCCTGGGGTACACCTGCGGTGATGACATTGGTTTTCACTCCTTCCGCCGTATCATACTGCAACACGCGATCGTCAAGATCAGGTATGTCAAACTGGCGGCCCGAGTCGATAATGAATGCGGCCCGCGAGAATATTTTGAGAAGTGCTGAAAGCACTGCAAACCAAAAATCTGTTATTACTATTTATCGAAGTGTATTCAATTTTCCAGAGAAGAACAATCATTGTGTCGCTATATTTTTCTAAATTAACATTAATGTTCCCATAACATCTAACAAACTTATTCTACACGTACGTACAGAACAACGAGATTCTTAAGAAACATTAAATCGAATGCAAACTCATTCGTTTTATGTTTCGATTTGTTATGAGTTTATAGTATGCCAATATTTTGTATAACGAATAACTTTTATCATAGTAACCTATGATTCACTGTGGTTATAAGTTTCTATCTGAAATAAATTCATTCTGTTCCTAGCCATACAATACGCTGGTTGTTTGCACTACTGCCAATACGATTAAATTCTGAATTTTAGCATAATTTTGTTTAGACTCGATTGCACATTCTATATGGAACAGCAGATTTGTGTCTGTCTAGAAACGAAAAAGGAATGAATATAACAAAATACACACACTTGGAAACATTGCAACAACTAGTGATGGATTGTCAAACCAACAGTTTCGCTTGTGGTGATCTTGGATTTGACATCCCTGATTTGCGCGACGAAACGCTCAATCGAGTTCGACACCTCAGCGCGAACAGTATAAATATAAGCGAATTTTAGTTTGTAAGAGGACTCTGGAAAATACACTTGATCAATGCAGAACGCTCGGACACATCACATCACTTGTTCCACCACTGAAAGAAATAAAATACGCAGAAACGTACACGCCCATTGTCGTCCGGAGCCTACACAGCAAATTTCCTCATCCTCCTTCAGTAAAGTTTTTTACTGAAACGGTTCAGTAATAGAATATTTTACTGATTTTCAGCATAAATGTCATTGTTTTACTAACTTTCAGCAAAATAAATTACTGAATCCATTTCAGTAATACGCATTTTACTGAAAATCAGTAAAATAAGTGTCAAATTAGTCGTTTCACTGGATATCAGTAAAACAAATTACTGAAAATGCAGCAATTCATTTTGTCAAATCGACCTGTCAGTCAGATCATCAAAACAAAACAATGCGGTAGCCACTTACTCGTGATGTGCAAAAAGTTGATTTTGTAGGCGCTTACAGGCACCCTGGTGAAATTTCAGGTGATATTTCGGATTACGGGATTAATTTAGAACAATTGGCAGCCGTGTTGGTGTGTAAAATGTTTGCTACAATCCATTGTGCTTGCTGAAATTGCGTGGTGTCTGTGAGCGCTTACTGAACCATTTACACTTGCGGCGGCAAAATACAGTATAAAAAATCTATAAAACAACACAAAACATGTATGAACATGAATTGAGGAACTGGGAATTTCTGCGCATAAATAAAAACTCAATTTAAAAGAAATATTTCGTCATTTTTTAATAGCTACCAACTACTGAAAAATCAGTAATATGAGAATGACTTTACTGGGATTTCAGTAAACGAGCTGTCATTTTGGTGAGCACCGGACATTACTGAATGATTCAGTAAACATTCTTTTAACTGAAAGGATTACTGAAACTTCAGTTAAAAAACTTCAGTAAAATTTTACTGAAGTTCAGTAAAAAAAGTTTTCTGTGTATAGAGCCGTCTAGAGTCATTCGGAACCGTTGGAGTTATTGGTTGTCGCACGGAGCGGCTAATCTGCAGTCAGAAATGGTTCCGGTCGGTCTTACCGATCGTAATGCATCTGACTGCCGAGTAAAGGCTTCAGTCGGCTCCGAATTGCTCCGAACGGATCTGCACGGCTCCGACCTTAGTATGTTACATCTTTGATATTCTATTGGAGCCACTTCTGTTTTTTCATAATCATCCCACCATAAAAATCAGTTAATATCCAATATGTATGACTTATCGAAAGCGTTTGTAGCCAAGTTGAATTTATTTGCATCTCACATTCCACAAGACGAATTGTACTTTGCAACCTCCCCAAAAATCAAAACCAAAATGAAATGATTATGGTTAAGATAAAAGGATTTAGATTAAGGATTAAAATAAACAAAATGCCGAAGTCCTGCAATACATAGCTAATTAATAAGTTAGCTCATACAGTGCTTTCCTTAATTCGCGTATCATTTCCCTTCAAGTGTCAAAAAAATATTTGCCAATCTTTTTGGGTTCACACACCACGAATTTGTGTCGAATAAAAATATCGTAATTTAACAAAATTATTCATAAACAACGGGTTCTTGTTATAAGAAACGAATATACCACTAGAACATTTGGGACTTGGAAATTAGCGAAAACTAATGTTTAAATACGATTTATTAAAATTTTTCGCTTGAACTGTCAAAAAATTGCAGGCAAATATTTTTTTTCATTCATCCAGCAATGGATAGCTCAGATTGCTTATAAAAAAATTCGCAACAGGTAGCTAGATTTCCCCTACCTCAGTGCAAAAGTGGGGTTGAGCGATATTTTCTAGCAGAACTACCGTGTGAGAACGCGACAAATGAAAAATATCCTATTTTAATAATAAGGATAAAAGAGATTGCATGTGACTTTAAAAGTATATTAAACATTTTTTCAATAACAAAGAGCACAATGAAAAACAACATCGAAAAGTTTTTAGAAGGAAAAAATTCCAGATTTGAAGCGAGGAGTACAAAAAGTCAATTTGTAATATGAATAATCTGTAATATGTCATCAAGATACCGATTTTACGCCTTTAAAAATAAGTATTGGGTAAAATTTCAAACTTGTTCATGTTTTCTTGTAGCTTATAATGTTTAGAACACGAGATTATTTTTTATTTTTACTCAGATTTTATCAAAATACTAGAACATTTCAATTCAAAATTGCATTTCAAGGTATCAATTATGGCTATAGTGTTCCTAGCAGTTCGCCATAGCTGTACCAATTGTGGTTGTAAGCAGTGTTGTAAACTGTTGACATTTTTTTTGACGTTCGCAGTAGGCTGCTGGTCAAAATCATTTTTCGTTCATCACATTCACTGTTGCCATGACACGACTGTTGAAAACCAACATTCATTTGTATGGTTACCTTCAGTGTCTTTGCGATGACATGACTGTAAAAAAATGTAGTTTGAATGTCAATTGACATTCATCTTGTGAATTCAGAACTGCCTCGAGCCTTTAACAATCGTAAGGGACTGAAAAATTAAATATTTTTACTTGGCCAGAGCGAAAATCAGTGTCTTCTTGCTTGAGTACACAAATTTAAAAGAAAAAAGTGTTACATAGGAGAGGGAGATCTAGTGCACTCGAAAATGAAAGTCAAATGAATGTCGCCAAAAAATGTCGCCGAATCAAACGACATTTTTTGACGTGACTGTAGAATGAAAGAGCCAAAACTGAATGCGAAGCTTCAAATCGTGTCATAGTAGGCAATTTCATGTCAAAGAACGTCACCGCTAACAACACTGGTTGTAAGCCTAACCTCGTGGATATTTACACCAAAAATCAATTTGTGTCATTGTTTTAACTCAAATCAAGCTGTAATAAGTTGACTGCAGGTAAATTAGTAAAATAACACGATTAAGTAAGTAAAATTAACAGTTTCAAATCTCCGTTTTGTATCACTATTTGTATAGATATCCACGCTCAATTGATCGCACGATTGATGAGGCTAGTCCTAAAATAATACTTTCGTACACTTTTCTGATTACACCGTGCTTAAGCACACACCTGACAATCTTTCATATCACCTGGAAGCTATACTGAAGCCAGCTACCGTTTCAGCGCTAAACGAAGAGGAGCACAAATCAGGGTGGCCTGTTAGAATTTGTTTGAATGAAGAATAGTAGCCATAGTTCAACTATCTTCTGACCAAGATACTTCCGGCCAAGACTAGCACCGCTCAGGGAAGAACAAAAGCGCATTTGGCAATAAGGCGACACGAACGGCTTCAGATTTCGCTTTCTTCGTATGAAAGTCATTCAAGGCTGTATTATTTTTGTGAAACTGATTCGATTTCATTCTACTGATTATTCCACTGATTACTGGTTCGAACACTTTACAAATAAATGATGCTTAAAACACAGATTGCGAAAATAACAACGAGAAGCCCGATTTGTTCACTTGTAAACTACGCGCTACAACCAAAACGACAGTGTCAATAAAGCATCCATAGTATACTGCATTATTTGGTGCACCAAACGTTAGTTGTACCAATTATAGACTTACGGAAAGTGCTGCTCTAAGCAAAATGGTAAGAGATACCAAAAATCTTGGCAACACTTTTTAAAAGGGTGATATTGAACAATGGAAAATGAGCAGTCATAATTGGTGCTATAGCCACATACACTTACCCTATTTTATATAAATATTGAGGTAGTATATTTTTATTCTCAACTTTGGTGCCCGCGAATTACTGAAAATCTGTACTTCCCTCTGATAATCCTAATAATCCTCTGATGAAATGAGTTTGACACAGCTGGTCAAGATAATTCCTCAACAGCCTGCACAAGCGCGGGGGAATCTTCATGCGCTCTACCGCTGCCTCGATTGCCTCCCAACTAGCACTGTTGAAGGCATTCTTCACATCGATGGTGATGAGCGCACAGTATCGAGCTCCACAACGCTTCCGTTGAAACGCCGCATTACCTTTTTCCAGCACCGCCAGTATCGCATCCACTGTAGATTGTTTTTTCCAGAAGCCAAATAGACGATCAGACAGACCGTGTGGTCCCTCGGTGTATTTTGTAAGGCGGTCCAAAATCACCATCTCTTGCACTTTGGCCAGGTTATCCACAAGCACCAAGGGCCTCAAAGCTGACGGGTGGCCAGGCGGCTTACCTGGCTTCGGTATCAAGACTAATTTCTATCTTTTCCACATTGACGGAAACTGGCCGGTAGTCAGGGTGTTCATTAGCACGTTTTTGAACACATCAGGGTATGCCAACATAGCAGCCTTCATCGCCATATTGGGAATGTCATCAATCCCAGGAGCTTTGCCACATTTTAAACGATTAGGCAGGTTAATAATCTCCTGTCTCGTTATAGGCACAGGGTCAGTCTCTGGCGTGTTGATCGTAGGACTGAGGTTCGGTGGTGCATGTGTTGGAAACAGGGTTTCAATAATGCTCTTCAGCTTTACAGGAAACTGTTCTACAGGTTCCGAAGACTTTACCTTATTCATGAGTGTATTGAAGGCAAGTCCCCAGGGCTTTCGAGCGATTTCGTCGCATAGCTTGAGGAAGTGTTGCCTTTTATTGGCTATAATCGCTCTTTTAAGTTCTGACCTAACCGCAATGTATACGATCCTGAGTTGCTGTTTGACTTAAGGGCATCTTTCTCGCTGCATTTTGCGCCGTGCTGCTACGCATTGAGCCCGTTGTCTTTTAATCGACGCGTTCCACCAGTACACAGTTGTTCGTCGTCAGTTAGGAGGTTTTCTTCTTGGCATAGCGCCATCTCAAGCTTTGGTAAGGGCTATCACGATTTGAGAGGCACTCACGGCTTCGCCAAAATCTCGGAAAGCTAAAAGCTCCTTAAAGAAATCCTCATTGAAGGATTCGCTTTTCCAGCCTCTACCACCAACTCGGGACCCATGCGCTGATGATAATGTTAGCCTATGCCCTTCCCTACTAGCAATGAGAATGTAAAAGTGTGCGTCTTTCAGGCGAGGGGCATGTAGAAGCAGGGGGAGACGGCTGGAAATATGCGGAATTGCTCGGAGGCGAGAGCGTGTTTTGCTTTCTACACAGTTTTCGCACTCACACAATCACACATGTGTGAATGTGTGCGTTCACTTTCAGCCTGCGCGCTCAGTTTGGTTTTCTCGCAGCGGCTTGCTGGTTTCGGTGTCTCGCTCGCACTAGTGCAGCGAGTGTTCCTCGTGCGTTCCCTTTCTTGCTACCACACAAAATCGTCAGTACAGTTCAAGCCTTCGCAGCGTGAGGCCGCGCGCGTGTTAGCCTAAGTCCCGGGCGCTCGATGTAATTTGAAGTGAAGTGTTGAAGTTTTATTTATTTCAAGTCACATTATTACGGCCTCGGTCGTATTTTCAAGTGTTGAAGTGTTGTGCGCATTGAAATAAAGCAGCGTTAATCTTTCATAATTCAACATGAATATGTAAATTATGCTGCTTTATTTCAATGCTTTTTTTACAGTATTCAACATACACAACATACAGGCAGTAAGGCGGGTGCTTGAAGAGACGTTTTTTTTATTATTTATAATAAAAAATATGTGTGGTTTTTGTTATATCTCAACACAATAGCTCTTTTCTGTTCGACTGTTCGTATGCGACTGACTGTATTTCCTGCTTATACACCAATACTCTTATTACTACTTACAACTACTTACGCCTACTCTTACACATATACACTCATACTATTCACACACTACATTCTCCCCCTTAACGAAGTTTGTATCCAATCTTTACACTTCTCCCCCTTAAACGAAGTTTACTTATTTTGGGTATTTAAAACGCGGTTGCCCTTCTAATCTTTTTGATCTTCGTACGGGTGGTGGACTCGACTCACTTCTTTTTCTTTTGTAAGACCATTTGTTTGATATAGGTATTCTATTTACTATAAACTTATCATGCATTGTTTTTCGTCTTAATTGATTTTTGTGTACTTTACGTATTATTCCATTAATGCTTATTAGGTACACGACTTCGCCTATTCGCTTTTTCACTACCGCTGGAATCCATCTCAGAATTTCTTTAAAATGATTCCTGTAATATACCTCTTCTTCTTCATGAAATGGATCTTCAACAGTTCTTTTTACACTATCTTTTGTTTGCTCCTTGCATTCATCGTTAATCTCTCTTTTGTGTGCTGTTGTAGGGTTAATTTTTGCGATAATGGTATGTGGTACATAGCAAAACACTTTTCCGCTTGGTGTCGCTTTTGTTACTGTGCATGGATTGTTTCTATAGTTTAACAAAAATTGATTTAGTTTCCTCTGTAGATTTAGTACTTTAAATCTTGCATCTAACAGATATTTCTTCAATGCATCTTTGACTGTTCGCACTGCCCTTTCAGCTAATCCATTAGATTGTGGATGATACGGTGGTGATTTACTGACCTTAATACCTTTTGACTTTAAGAACATGACAAACTTTTCTGAATTAAAGGGAGGCCCATTGTCTGATACTATCTCTTCTGGCACTCCGAAACATGCGAAAAATGTTTCTATGACTTCAATTACATATTCTGCTCTTATACTTTTCATAATTTTCACTTCTATGAATTTCGAGAAACTGTCTACCATTATCATTAACGTACTATTTTCGAAATAAAAAAAATCAATATGAATTCTCTCAAACGGACGTAAGCTTTTTGGCCATTTTGTGTAACTACTTCCTTCGGAATGATCTGTCTTGACTGGCAAATTTGACACAACGTAATGAAATTATGAAAATCCTTATCCATGTTTTTCCACCAAACTAATTTTCTTGCTGCCATTTTCATTCTCACTAGACCATCATGATTATCGTGGAACAATTTTACTATTTCCTCTCTCAGTTTTTCTGGGACTATCACTCGATCGTTGAATAGAAGTATTCCATTTTCGATTCCCAAATTGTTTTTGATTTTAAAATACTCTTTTAACTGAACTGACTCATTTTTTGACCAACCGTATTTTACGTTCTTATAAACTTGTTGTAATAATACATCGTTCTGCTGATATTTTCTTATCATCTCAATGTCTAAAATTTCATTTGATGATAGTGCATTCAATGAAACTTCTACTTCTTCTATTATTGATTCTTCTGCTAATGGTAACCTACTCATAGCATCTACATGACCCATATTTTTCCCCGGTCTATGCTCAATTATATACTCGTAATTCGCTAATATTAATGCCCAACGGCTTAATCTCGCCACAGCTATTGATGACGTTGCTCTCGAAGGCTTAAAAATTTCCTTCACTCCTGCATTATCCGTTACTAGTTTAAACTTTACCCCGTAAATATACTTGTGGAATTTTTGCACTCCGTAAATTACCGCTAACGCTTCTTTTTGAACTTGTGCATAGTTTTTTTGTGCTTGTGTTAGAGTCGCAGACGCAAAATAAATTGGCTTCTCTTGTCCACCTATTTCATGCGATAATACCGCACCTACCCCATAGGGACTAGCATCTACCGTTAATATTATCGGTTTTTCAGGATCATACGGTTGTAATACGTGATTTGCCTTTAGCAGTGATTTCGTTTTATCGAAAGACTCCTGACATTCTTTGGACCACTCAAATTTAACATTTTTCCGTAACAATTCGTGTAATGGTCTTAGTAAATTTGCTAAATTTGGCAAAAACCTTCCATAATAGTTTAACATCCCCAAATATGCTTGTAATTGCATTACGTTTACAGGTGCTGGGGCATTATCAATCGCTTTAACTTTATCTGCGTTTGGCGTAATTCCGTCTTCCGTTATAACGTAACCTAAGTATTCTATCTTCGTTTTGAAAAATTCCGATTTTTTTTTCATTTATCTTAACTTTGTATTTTTCAAGCCTCTTTAACACTTCCATTAGATTTTCCATGCATTCTTTTTTCGTTTTTCCTCCTACCAAAATATCATCCATATATGCTATACCTGGTGTTCGTATAAGTATTTGATCAATGATTGATTGAAATATAGCCGGAGCTGATTGCCCTCCGAACGGCATCCTTGTGTACTTATACAACCCTTCATGTGTATTTATGGTACAAATATCTTGCGCATTTTTTGATAACCTCACTTGTAAATATGCTCCGGTAAGATCTATCTTACAAAATATTCTCCAGTTTGCAATCTTAGCCAATATATCATCTATTTTAGGCAATGGATAGTGTTCAACGGAAAGATATCGGTTTATTGTCGCTTTTCCATCAATACAAATACGTACCGAGCCATCGCTCTTTTCCACCACTACTATCGGACTTGCCCAAGCCGATGATCTGGTTGGTATCAATATTCCATCTTTCACTAAATTCTCTATGTTTTCTTCTACCTTTGCCACAAGTGCGTACGGCACCGCATATGCCTTATGAAATATTGGAGTGTAGTTTGGTTTTAATATCAAATTTGCTTCGAAATCTTCGATCGTTTCTTTATGGTTACCATCAATCAAACTAGGAAATTTCTCTCTCATTTCATTATTCCAATTACTTTCTTCGATTTGGTTTAACTTAAACGTTTTTCTCCATTCCGGGAATAAGACATCTAAACCATCTCGCCCTAATAATGCACTTCCTTTATCTCCAGTTGGAATTATTACAATTTGCAATTTAACCGTTTTATTATTTCGTGTCGCATCCACTACCATTTTACCCAAGGGGATTAACCTTTGCCCTGACGCCGTTATAAAACGTAATTGTGTTGGTTCTAACTTCACATTTATAAATTTCTCGAGGTAAATGTCCTCTGGTAACACCGTATTACACGCTCCGCAATCAATCTCGAATACTACATCGATACCGTTAACGTTTAACACACACTCTTCTGGTTCACTTAACTTATATTCGTTTGATATGTGTGCTAGCGAAACCTCTCTCTCGTACGTTTTCAAACTTTGCACTCGCATATTCTTACTTCTACAACACGACGACACATGCCCGATCTTCTTGCATATAAAACACTGCCACGATCGTGCTGGACATGTTTGTGTATTGTGTAGTCTCCCACACCGGTAACACTTTCTCTCGATTGCGTGCACGTTGCTCTGCTTGTGTGGGTGATAACTGCTCCCGACGTGGTTGTAGTGCTGCGCACCGACGCTACTTCTTGGCGCGTGCCTAATTGCCGCCATTTCTCTAGGCTGCACCTTTACTGCAAAAGTCTCGTTCTGCTCTTCCGCCGCTTCCCACGTTCTCGCGATGCTTTCGGCTTGCTCGAAAGTCAGGTCAGACTCTCTTAGCAGGCGCTTCCTCAGACCGTCGTCTCGTACACCAGCCACCAATTGATCACGCAACATCTCCGATAAAACGATTGGAACTTGCATGTTTGTGCATTAGCCTTCAATTCCACTACGTACTCAGCAATGGAATGTTCTTTCTGCATGCAGTGACGGAAATTGTAACGCTCAGCCACCACATTCACTTTTTGCTCCAATTGTTCTTTAAGCTTTATACACAGCTTTTCATAATTGCACAATTTCGGCTCCTCCGGTGATACCATCTTCGATATCAGACTGTATAGTGACGCTCCTCCTAGTGTTAACAGCATCACTGTCTTTTTAGACGCCTCTATCTCGTTCACTAGAAAGAATATGTCCATTCTTTCCAAATATTCCCGAATACTTTCCCCCATGACGAAGGATTCTATTTCACCAATCAACGACATATTTGGACTATTTTACTTTCTGCTGACTATAGACTTTAGCACACGGACCGAATTATCCTCGTCGCCAACTGTTATATCTCAACACAATATCTCTTTTCTGTTCGACTGTTCGTATGCGACTGACTGTATTTCCTGCTTATACACCAATACTCTTATTACTACTTACAACTACTTACGCCTACTCTTACACATATACACTCATACTATTCACACACTACAGTTTTGTGGCAAGATTGTGGTTAGCGATGTGTGGAACTGTGCCTTAAGTTTCAATAAAGTGTTAATATATAAACCGAGCTTGATGTGTTTAAGTTTTATTTCGATGCATGCGATTTTATTGCGCTGCAAATCAAAGTGAACGAAAGCGCACAGCGCACAACGCGCAACGAAAGAAACGAGGGGGAGGGGTGTCCAGCGCTACGCGCAAAGTGCGGCAACAGCGCAGCGCAAACCGAAAAGAACGCGCGGGAGGGGGTGTTCAGCACAACACGCAAGTGCGGCAACAGCGCAGCGCAAACCGAAAGAAACGCGAGAGAGCAAGAACAGCTGATCCGCGCATCCAGCGCAGCGCGAGAGGAAAGAAACGGGAGGGAGGGGGTATCAGCTGATCAGCTGTTTTGTATCGCGAGAGCGCCCCGTGTAATTTGAAGGCAAGCGAGAGAGCGCTGCGCGCGCTTACTCTCAATTCGGAAAAAAATCGCTTCCGCTCGACTATGGCGGACAATACAACTTCGACCGAACCCCTTCCCCCTGTTTCTACATGCCCCTCGCCTGTAAATTTCGCTCTCTTTGCCTGTAGGATTGGATGATGGCGTATCTGACAACATTATGGTCGCTGAGAGTGAGTGCATCACTAACTCGCCAGTTTAATCTCTCCGAGAGGGTGGGACTGCAGAGCGTAATATCAACGATTAATGTCCTCTCGTTTCTGTTGAACGTGGGGGTTGTGCCGGTATTTCCCAGCGTTACTCCCAGCCGAGCGAAGCTTTCGAGAACAGCATCACCTCTGCTATTAGTTCGCTTGCTCCCCCATTCTACAGCCCGGGCATTAAAATCACCGGCAATTACAAGTGGTCTATGCCCATCCAGCTCTGCTATGAGGTTGTCTAACATAACATGGAACCTCTCTAGCTCCCAACTTGGGGGAGCATAACAGCTGCAGAAAAACACTCCATTTACTTCAGCTATCCAGAAACCCTCGAAGGTGTTTGATACTACCCGTTGTATTGGGTACACCTGCCTGTCACCCATATTGCAGCGTTCCCAGTCTTATCTGCCACCCAGCTACTAGAGCCTGTTGGAGCGCTGTATGGCTCAGAGACTATGGCAATATCTCCTATCTCCTCCACCATCACCTGGCTCAGCAGTGCCTGTGCCTCTTCACAATGGTTTAGGTTTATCTGAACTACTTCCATGGTGCTGTTTTCTTAGCCGCCGGACAGAATGCTCCGCTAGAGTGATGCGCGTTGGATCCATCTGGACAAATCACACATCGTGGTGGCTGACGACACGTAGCAGCGAAGTGCCCTTTTCCCCGCAGCGCAGGCAGCAGTCCCTTCTGTCTGGTCCACAACAGTCCTGAGAAATATGGTCGGTTTGCCAGCAGCGATAACATCTTCTGCTCGGTATATTTATACGCACCGGGCAGACTGACCAACCGATTTGCACTTTTCCTGCTCCTGTAACCACCGACACTAGCTTTACCGGGAGTTTCACTAGAGCGGTCTGCATACCAGAGAAGGAAGGCTTCATCGTTAACTCTACTTTATAGCCTTCGAGGCCAGTTATCTGGTTTCTCAGATCCCTCTCTACGTCAGCTGCTTCCGTTTCTTCGTCGATGAAACGAATTTCTACTGTCTCCATTTGTCCCAAAGACTTTACGTTGCAAGCTTCACCAATAGCTTGTTGGATCTTTCCGGAAAAGCTTTCGCACTCCGTTTGATCACTTTTCTTAAGCTCAAATAGCAATCCTCCATTTTAACTGCTTCTTATTCGAGCAGCTTGTTTGCCGAACGACTGAAGAAGTGTGTGTGTGTGTGTGTTTTTTTTTACAAGGAGGGGGAATCTTCGAAAGACTCCCGTTATCGCACGGGTGTTGACATAGGATTTTTACCCGGTAAACCTCCTCCTTGGGCCATTTACCCTTCCCCATGGGTTCACCTTTCGGTATGCTTCTTGGGGAAGGGATATGCATTAGCATTACATCTCGCTATTGCAACATGGACCACATTCGCGAGACAGAATGACAGTCCTGGAGACACTCGTAATACCACACAAAAGCACAGAAAGTACGCATTCACTTTAGTTACAGGCTCACTTCAATTCGTGCATAGATACACAAAACACTTTGTGTGTGTGTGTGTGTGTGTGTGTGTGTGTGTGTGTGTGTGTGTGTGTGTGTGTGTGTGTGTGTGTGTGTGTGTGTATGTGTGTGTATGTGTGTGTGTATGTGTGTAGTAAAAGAGTGTGCTTGTTAATGTGTTTTTGCGAGTGCGCGGGTTTGTGTCTTGTGAGACCACCTGTACTACATGCACTTTGATTCTGGATTCCATCACCAGATCTCTTTAATGCACCTTGGGATAAATGTAAACAAACCCGTGTTTTCGAGCAGGTACTCGAATCTAATTCTAGCTTTGTGGCTAGAATAATCTAGACTGAAAATTGCAGGCTAGTTTTTTGTGTGGTTTTGTATGGAGTGTTTATATGATTTCAGCCTCCAACTGTCAAACTCCATACAAAAAACTGACTAGAATCGTGAAGGCCCCCAATGTGTGTTATCATGTGAAACAGCGTGCGTTCACACTTGGAAAAAAGCGAAAGTTTGCATCGACCGCAGCGCTTGTTCTCCGGACGAGAACGCATGTGTGCTGTTTGATAAAGGTGAATGCGACAGTGGTGCGAAATGGAAACGCGCACAATAGCAATAAACTCGGCATTCCCAGATGATCCTCCAGTGCACGCCATTGAAAGGTCTGCGTGCATCTCTGCGTTGAACGTTGTGTGCGCATGGGAAACTTTGTGCGTGCATTGAGCTGGCGCGCAGTTGTTCTTTTCGATGGGCGTTTTGTTACATGAGCGCGGCAGTATTCTGTTCTCGATTTGAATGGGTAGACGCCCATTAGCTTACTCATAGATAGTTTTTCTCCATACGCTGTTTTCGCTGCTCTACAACGATGTAATTCATCACGTGTTGCGACGAAACCGTTCGACACCCTTGGCGATTGAGCACCCCTGAGACGAAAGTCTCACCGGGCGAACGCCAAGAGAAGTGCAATGAAAGACAGAGTAGACCGTCGGGAGAAGCAATCCAACCAGCGAGGAGAACGGAGCAGATACAAATCCGCAAGAGTGACGAAGATTAATAAGGAAGCGTAAATATTCAGAAGTAGTGAAGGGACGAAGCCGGTCTCATGGTACAGTCGTCAACTCGTACGACTCAACAACATGCCCGTCATGGGTTCAAGCCCCAAATAGACCGTGCCGCCATACGTAGGACTGACTATCCTGCTATGGGGGGAAATCAATAAGTCACTGAAAGCCAACCCCACAAGTGTGTTGGCAGGCCTTGACCGGCATCGGTTGTTGAGCCAAAGAAGAAGAAGAAGTGAAGGGACGAGAAAAGTGAGTGAAAAAGTAAATTGAAATGTGATCGTGTATGTCCTAAAATATTTGAAATATAGTTTCAGAACCGTGTCAAAGGCGGTTAACGAAAATTCATCCCAACATTTTCTGAAATTTTCTCTGGCATCAGAAAAGAAGTAAGATGGACAGCACACTGAAGTGCCAGCTGTGCAACCGACCCGAAGAAGAGCAAGCCACGATGGAAAAATGCTGCTTGTGTACGAAATGGGAGCATGCTGAGTGTGCAGGACTATTCGTGGAGATCAAAGATCCAGCATCGAGGTATGTATGCTCGAAGTGCAAAGTGAAGCAGGAAACCACAGCTGCTAAATTTCGTGACGATCGGGACACAGCCAGTTTAAAGCCTTCAGTGCGGTCCAAGAAAGGGTCAGTGGCTTCTACTAAAAGGAGCGAGAGGATTGCGCAAGGAAGTGTACCTTCCACTCTTTTCTCAGTGAACGTGGAAGAGCAGCTTAAGCTGGTTGAAGAAGAGAAACGTTTAAGAGAACGCAAAATAGAAGAGAAGCGAGAGCTGAAACGCCGCGAGAATGCAGAGTTAGCCCGCCAACTAGAGGAAAAGAGAAAGCTGGCCGAGGAAGAAAGTCTTCTTCGGGAGAGAGAGCTTAAAGCCGAAGCGGAGATGAACGCTCTCGAAAACAGCGTACGTCGTTAATCACTCGAGAAAAAGCGCGAGCTGCTGTTGCAACAATCTCGCGCCAGCAACCTGGGTTCACAGGAGAGCTATAGTGAGAAGGTAGTGTGCTGGCTTAGAAAGAGTGAAGAAATGCCTGGAGAAAAGGAAAGGGAGAAAGCTATCGCTTGCGCCAGCTCGATGCTAATGAATTTACAGCCCTTTGTAACATCGAGTGCCAGAAAGAGAACGAACGAAAAGACCATGAAGATAGCCAAAGAACAATTGGATCTATCAGGGAGACAGATAGCCGCACGTCACGTACTTGGTAAAGAAGTTTCCTATTTTAGTGGTGACCCGGAAAATTGGCCGCTATTTTTTAGTACCTTCGAAGAAACATCGCAAACTTGTGGGTTTAGTAATGCGGAAAATTTAATACGGCTACAAAGATGCCTCAAAGGAAACGCGCTCGAGCTAGTGAAAGATCAACTTACGTTGAAAGAGAATGTGCCCGATATACTCGAAACACTCAAAATGATATATGGTAAACCGAGCCTACTTATTCGTTCGCTCCTTAACAAAATCCGCTACATGTCACCACCGAGACCGGATAGAATGAGAACAGTGATAGAATTTGGTTTATCGGTAAAAGCTCTGACTAATCATATGAAAGCAGCTAAACTAAACGCGCACCTAAATAACCCAACTCTATTGGAAGAGCTCGAAGAAAAATTATCAGGTGATATGAAGTTGAATTGGGCCGCCTATCAAGAAGAAAAGGCAATAGAAGGGCTAGAAGGCTTTAGTGATTATGTCTCACAACTGGCAAAACGTGCATGTGCAGTTACGAATGAACTACACGAAATAACTAGAATAGGAGAAAGAAGAAAAAAACATACGGTCGCCTTAAACACACACGTAAAAATGAATGTTGAAGATGAAACACCGAACGAAAGGCCAACGTCCTCATATCGTCCTCCTAGTGCAACACAAAGGAGACAATGTGCAGTATGCCAACGTGAAGGTCATCGTGTTTACGAATGCGAGCAGTTCAAAGCCGCCGATATGGATGAACGTTGGAAATTTATAAATATCAAGTCACTATGCAGGACGTGTCTAAATAACCATGGTAAATGGCCTTGTAAATCCTGGCAAGGTTGCGGGGTGGATGGATGTCGCCTGAAGCACCACCAGTTGCTCCACCCAACAGTAGCAACCGATGAAGCCGTAAGCGCATGCGCATCACACACAAATGAGGTAAATGCTATAAGTCCATTATTCAGAATACTACCCGTTACCCTGCACCATGATAACACTTCACTAACAATTTATGATTTCGTAGATGAGGGTTCGTCATACTCATTAATCGATAAAACGATAGCCCAAAAGTTGAACGTGCATGGCAAAAAAACACCATTGACCCTACAGTGGACAGGACAAGTGACAAGGAAAGAGCCCGGCTCAGAAATAATACGCCTGCAAATATCCGGGAGAGATAAAAACATTAAGTACGGACTGGAAAACGTGAGAACAGTCAGCCAACTTATGCTTCCAACACAAACGCTAAAATATGACGTAGTACAAGAACGATACTCGCACTTGAAAGGGCTACCACAGAATTACACACGCGCACAACCTCAACTGTTGATCGGATTGGACAATATGCCGGCTTGGTGTGCCATTGAAAATTCGTGAAGGACGGCCACCTGAGCCAATCGCTGCCCTATGTCGACTAGGTTGGTCGATCTACGGAGGAAGTGCAAAAAACAAGGCACCAGCAGCGATAGTAAACTTTCATGTTGCACCCCAGTCAGATTGTAACAAAGAAGTCAACGACATGTTGCGAGATTACTTCACGGTAGAGGATTACTGCACGAAAGTTACAAATGAGAAACTGGACACAGAAGAAGAAAGACGAGCGAATCGCATATTAAAAGAAACAACAAAACGCGTCGAGCAAAGGTAATCGCTTCGAAACAGGGCTGCTTTGGAATTCTGACTCTCCAAATTTCCCCGATAGCTACCCTATGGCAGTTAAACGAATGCAAGCACTAGAAAGAAAGTTCGCACAAGTGCCGGCACTTGAAGAAAAGGTATGGCAAACTATATCGGAATACGAAGCAAAAGGATAAGCACACAAAGCTAGCCTAGAAGAACTTTCATCTCAGGCAGTTGAAAAAATATGGTATCTGCCATTGGGGGTGGTACAAAATCCAAAGAAGCCAGGCAAGATAAGGTTGATCTGGGATGCAGTAGCAAAAGTTGCAGGAGTATCATTCAATCTAAGAATGCTGAAAGGGCCGGATCTTCTGGCCCCGCTACCACAGATCTTATGTCAGTTTCGACAATTTCCAGTAGCAGTGTCGGGGGATATAATGGAGATGTTCCATCAAATCCGGATTCGTCACCCTGATCGCCAATCACAGCGCTTCGTATTTCGCAAGAGCCCTTCAAATCCGATCCAAATATATGTAATGGACGTGGCGACGTTCGGTTCTACGTGCTCTCCCGCCGCGGCCCAGTACGTGAAAAATCTAAATGCACAAGAATACTCAACAGAATTTCCACGGGCTGCTAACGCAATCATAAAAAACCACTACGTAGACGACTATTTGCAGAGCTTCAAGACAGTAGACGAAGCAATACAAATCGTGAAAGAAGTTAGTCTCGTACACTCTAAGGGCGGTTTCACACTTCGTCGATTCATGTCCAACTCGACAGAAGTACTAAAAAGCGTCGGAGACTCAGCGGAAGAAACGTCAAAGGATCTTATGCTAGAACGAGGAGAAAACACGGGGTCAGTCTTAGGAATGAAATGGAAGACAGGCGAAGATGTCTTCACATTCTCCTTTTCCTCCAATGAAAGTGTCCAGCATATTCTCCGCGAAGACCATATTCCCTCAAAAAGAGAAGTGTTGAAAGTCGTTGTTATATACACCTCGTACACACCGTGCGTATCCAACCACGATGTGTAAACCGCTGTGACAGTTGACGCGCGGCGACAGATATGGAAGTGAAGGAAGAGGAAAATAAAAAGAGGAATTTGGCGGCACGCTCTCTCGCGTACGAACAACCAAGCAAAGTGGTCGACTTTCATTAGAGATATCCGAAAGATATAACAGTTGTAATGAGCCTATTTGATCCTATGGGACTTATATCCTTCTTCCTGGTCCATGGGAAAACCCTCATTCAGGAAGTATGGATAAGAGGCATCGATTGGGATGATCAAATACCGGTCGATATATACAAACGATGGCGAGAGTGGACAAATTTACTTCCACAACTAGATAAACTACGCATACCAAGATGCTATTTTCAATCCCCTTACCCTAGAAATATCGATGACATACAGCTGCATGTCTTCGTAGATGCAAGCGAAACCGCGTACTGCGCTGTGGCGTATTTTCGAATAGAGACCGAAGAATCGATCCAACTTGGACTAATAGGTGGTAAACTAAAGTGGCCCCCTTAAGACGATATCCATTCCAAGACTAGAACTAAAAGCAGCCGATCTAGGATGTCGAATGCTGTCCAGTATTAAAGAGCAGCACTCCTTTCCCATAAAACGACATTTCCTATGGAGTGATGCAAATGTTTGCTTGGCATGGATAAAGTCAGCTAACCCTCGACGTTATCAACAGTTCGTCTCCGTGCGAGTGGGGGAAATACTGACCACTACAGATCCACAAGACTGGAGGTGCCATCAAAACAAAACGTAGCAGACTTGGCCACCAAGTGAAACACCAGCCCCGAACTAGTGATGGAAAATCCTTGGCTTACCGGTCCTCGATTCCTGCACGAAACAGAGGACCGATGGCCTCTGAAACAATCCATGCCTGACACCAACGAGGAGGTGAGAGTAACGCACTTATACATCCACTCGGGAGTACCACCAATCGACTTGTCCCGATTCAGCCTCTGGAGAAAACTCCTTCGTTCTGCAGCATTCATCATTCGGTACAAAAACAATCTACGGAGCAAGGTTAATGGGAAACCATTGCAACTCGGGGTTCTCAAACACCAAGAACTACGGAATGCGGAACTGGCATTATGGAAATTTGCGCAACACGAAGCATTCCCCGATGAAGTTGCAGAGCTGACTAAAACAATGGGAGGCCCTGAAGGACGACATACAATTGTTTCCAAATCCAGTCCCATCTACAAGAAGTGGCCTTTCATGGACGGTGATGAAATAATAAGGATGAGAGGACGAATCGGTGCATCCATATACTCCAGCTACGATGCTAAATACCCAGTCATACTTCCAAAGACTAATCATGTAACATTTCTTATTGTAGGTTGGTACCACATCCAGTATCGACACGCAAACAGAGAGACAGTGGTAAATGAAATTCGTCAACGCTTCGACATTCCCAACCTGAGAGCACTAGTGAAGAAGGTGACTGATGTATGCTCATACTGTAGAGTGATGAGGAGATATTCCAAGCTACCACCAACGGCTCCTCTGCCTAAGACACGTCTCGCAGCATTTACAAGACCATTCAGTTACACAGTTTTAGACTATTTCGGTCCGGTACTGGTACGAGTAGGACGAACAAACGCGAAACGGTGGGTAGCACTTTTTACGTGCCTAACAGTTAGGGCGGTCCATCTAGAAGTAGTCCATTCTTTGAGCACGGAATCTGGCATTATGGCAGTGAAACGATTTATGGCCAGAAGAGGTATACCATTAGAATTCTGGTCAGACAATGCAACCTGTTTTCAAGGAGTTAGTAACGAGCTTAGAATGGAGCTCGACGAAACCCTCGCGTTGACATTTACGAGTCCACATACTAGTTGGAACTTTATACCCCAGCAACGCCACACATGGGCGGCGCATGGGAAAGACTGGTTCGATCAGTGAAAACGGCGATTAGTAGCATAATAGACGCGCCTAGAAATCCTGACGATGAGACCGTAGAAACCATACTGCTAGAAGCAGAGATGATTATAAATTCTAGACCATTAACATACATTCCACTAGAATCGACCGATCAAGAGTCTTTGACGCCTAATCATTTTCTACTAGGTACCTCAGATGGATCAAAACCAATACTATCGCCAGAAGTAGACAAAAAAACAACCCTCAGGAGTAGTTGGAAACTATCGCTGTACATTACGGATCAGTTTTGGCAGAGATGGATCAAAGAATATCTTCCTGTTATTACAAGAAGAAGCAAATGGTTCGACGAGGTTAGGGAACTAAAACCGGGGGATCTCGTGTTGATAGTAGGCACAACTAGAGGACATTGGACTCGGGGAAGGATAGAGAAGGTAATACCAGGGAAAGATGGGCGAGTGAGAGAGGCATTAGTTCGTACGTCGAACGGAGTACAACGATGATCAGCGACCAGACTCGCTGTTTTGGACGTCTTGGAGAACGGTGAACCCAGCCCTACAAAACCTTCCTCAAGTAGATAGGGTGAGTTCATTGCGATGTATGTTGCAATGAAACCGTTCGACACCCTTGGAGATTGAGCACCCCTGAGACGAAAGTCTCACCGGGCGAACGCCAAGAGAAGTGCAATGAAAGACAGAGTAGACCGTCGGGAGAAGCAATCCAACCAACGAGGAGAACGGAGCAGATACAAATCCGCAAGAGTGACGAAGATTAATAAGGAAGCGTAAATATTCAGAAGTAGTGAAGGGACGAGAAAAGTGAGTGAAAAAGTAAATTGAAATGTGATCGTGTATGTCCTAAAATATTTGAAATATAGTTTCAGAACCGTGTCAAAGGCGGTTAACGAAAATTCATCCCAACAATCACGTATAGAAGCAGAACGCAGGCAGAGCACGGGATCAGCCGTGTCCAAGTTTTTAACCAGCGCGTTCTTGACGGTCCAAGCAAGCAATGTTAGTAACAATGGGTCGTGGTAAACATTGTACCGATTATCAGCGCCATATCATAAAGCGAATTGCGGCTGTTGGCATTAAGGGCGGTGGCAACGCTTCATCGGATGCGATTTTATCGGACGTGCGAATCGCATGCCGTGTCAACGCTCTTCCGATTCGCATTGCGATTTTTTGAGTGTGTTTGACATTTCAAGATAAACAAAACGACAACAACACAAAGCAGCCTCTGAATAAAGGCTAACACGCTAAAGTTAACTTTAAATAAATCTGCTCTTACTTATTGATAATTACTGCTAATGGAAAAACGGTAAGATTATCTATTTTCATTATTGATGGTCTGAGAAAAATCATAAATATAATGCTATTAATTCATACAACTGGTGCTGTCCAGCAAGCTCTAGTATCGCGTCGTTTAGACACCTAACCTCTTTCGCTGTAGGTAAAATCTTCTGAAATCTGATTAAATTAACTTTTAAGCTCTTTTTGAGTTCTACTTGTCGATTATTTCGTCAGATGCCATGCCAACAATACTGCCAGTATCTCCAGCGTTTGCTTCTCCATTAGTTGCAGCTCCTACACAACCATCATCCGGTTTATCCGAATCATCATCCGGACCACATAGTATGATGGATTCTTATCCTTTGACTGATGTTATTAATCGCTCGTATCGGATCAAAATCAAACCGGAAGTTTTTGCAAAGCTTACTCACGATGTCATTATGTCGTAAACAGTAGCGGATTTAACTATACGCGGACTGAGCGGCCGCGGGAGGCCCCGTGTAATTGGTAATTCCAACTTATAGAACAGTGTGTGCAGGAGTCTCATCGAGAGCTTTTGTGCTAGATAGGGGCCCCATGAATGAAGGGACTCATAAGCTAACCCCCCCCACCCCCGCCAGCAAACCATTAAAGTGTGAATGCAACAATATCGCTCGACACCTACCAGGGGCCTCCACTCCTTTTGCCGCTTGGGCCCCCAACACCTTAAATCCTCCACTGGTCTTAAATCTAACCAATCTTCGCAACATCATCAACGCATGCAGCTGCACTTTAACGATAAAGCTACACTAATTGTTTTAAAGATATATAGTGTTCCAAAACATTATTCAATCTATAATTTAATATCATATTCATCATCATATGCATCATCATCACTGTAGCAAATGTTTGTTCGAGCATAGCTTTGCGCTACATACTATTAAAAAGAAGGCGCAATAAAACCAACGATCTGTGGGAAAAACGTGAAAAAATCGGGCACTACCACACATTGTTTCATGAACTTTTGAAACAAGAAGATAAATTCTTCGAGTTTATGAGAGTTTCCATTGAAACGTTTTACTTCATACTGAGAAGGATAGAGCAGCTTATAACAAAGCAACCTACAAACAAACCATACATTCGATCACTCTCAGGTATGTTTAATAGAAACATCCTAACATTGCTACTCCAGCTGTGATTCCGGCTGCATCAAAACGACGGTTCGGGCCGGAGTCGTTCGGAGCCGTCATGAGCTATTCGGGAGCCAGTTCCGGACAGCTTTGAACGACTCCGAACGGGTCCGGCAGCTGACTACCGGCTTTGGATCTATAGGTGCGGACGGTTCTGAGTTAAGAGTTTTGATCTTCCGGAGCCTTCTGATTTTGGTGAAGTCATTCGGAAGCGATTCCGAGTTTTTATTGAATTTACCTATACCTACCTATTACATAGTATGTACCTATTAAATATTATATTCCTCCATTCCCATTCATGAATTCATTTACACTTTTCTGATTCTCTTTTTTAATGGAGATTACAAATCCAAAATCATGTTGTTGTGGTCTACTTATATTTTAAAAAATGGCGTAGCCAACTAGTAAAAAACTGTATTTTATCAGCTTATATAAATTTATATGAATTCTGCTCGAAAAATTTCCATCATATATGACATGGTTGTTTTTCCAACTGGTTAGCTAGTTTATCTCGGTAACATTTGAGCGATCGAAAACTCGCAAGCCATTTATTTTGATAACAGCACCTGAAATCTAGATTTTTTTATAAATAAAGAAAACAAAATTGTCATATGAGCGTTTACAAAAGTATTGTTTCTCTTTCAGGTATTTATCGACAAGAATACCTTTTAAATCTTCATCATTCACATATTGTATTGCTCACAATACAATCGGCCTCATTGTCTACGAAACATGTGAGGCAATTTGGAACACGTTTAATGAAGAGTTTATCCCATGCCCTACAACGTCTGCATTTAGGAATGTGGAAAAAGAGTTTCGCCATAAAGGAAATTTTCCTAATTGTATCGGCGCCATAGATGGCAAGCATATCCGAATGAAAGCCTCGGCATTTTCAGGTACACAATATTATAACTATAAAAAATACTTTTCTCTGCATTTGCAAGCAGTAGCAGATGTGAATTGGAAATTTATCGCCATTGACGTTGGTGAATATGGGGGTCGTAGCGATAGCGGCGTCTTTAATTCGTCATCATTGTTTGAGCTCATTCGTTCAAATCGGCTCAACATCCCTCCTCCTAAACCACTGCCTGGTACTACCCAAAGAATGCCTCACGTATTTACAGGCGATCAGGGTTATCCACTAAAACCTTTCTTACTGCGGCCTTTTCCGGATAGTGAAGATCCGGCAAAAAATTACTTCAACCATCTGCTGAGTATGGCAAGACGCTGCGTTGAATGCGCCTTTGGTTTGTTGGTGGTAAAATGGCGTTTCCTTAAGCAAGAACTCCAGATAACTCCGGAACACGTCTCAATAATCGTCAAAACAGCATGCCTGTTGCATAACATGTGCATAGATTTTAGAGAAAGCACGGAATTAATGAATAACATTAACCCACAATCCAACGCCAACAGAAACAGGGCAAACAATCATCCATCTCAAGAGGCTACAGATATTCGAAATGTCGTAAAAAAAATTTTTTTTGATCGAATTTATCAATAATGTTCGATGAAGTACATATTCGATGAAGTAAAAACATACATTGCCAAGGATTATCGTTATAAAAAAGACAATGGCTGGTGTAGTGAACTTGTCATCACTTAGTGCCGTTCCAAACTAAAGACGGATTGTATTTGCACTTTTATATAAACTCACTTTATTTTTGCCACTTTACTTAAACTTAATAGCGTGGTTGGCTTCTATTGATTTGCGGACTAAATTTTGCGCGGCGGACTGGACTGCGTGATTTTACTGATACAACAACTCTCTTCTAGCTACGTGCGAGCTTCCTTTTATACGAAATAATTACATTGCGCTTATGGGCATATTTAGCTTATCTGCTCCGTTATGCATGATTACAATTTATTATCCTGCTCTATCTATCGCATTATGCGTACGTGACTTTTGCGTACATTAGGTAACATCGTCCTTCCATGTGTATTATCCTACTGCGCAATTGGATGAACTCTATTAACTTTTACCTATTTATCTAGTTGGTTCGGATTAGAACATATTGCACTTTTATGTCTAATATTTGTGTGCATCTAATTACAGTAATTTATGTTCTGATAATGTTTAATCTAAAATTTTATACTTGTAAAAACTATTTCTTTTGAGTGTGTTGGTGAATACGATCACGCCACTTATCATGCTATTTCATTCTATCATTAGCTGTTTCATTCTAGCCTTAGTGCGGTTTGTGTCTAGGATGTAGTGAATTTACTGCAGATTATTATAGCGGATGTTATACTAATAATTGTGTCTTTGCTATTCTAATCTAATTCTAATTTGCTAAGTCTAATAGTGTCGGGTGTCGAACCTATGCTACACCTCCCCCGTTTTTGTGAATAACGTAAGATTGAGTGAATGAGCGAAAGAATTGCGTTATTCATTTAGTTCTTGATTAATCTGTTCTTATGTACTGTTGTAGTCTTTTGCGTATGACTATTCTTGATTGTACAATTTGGATCTTTAATATTCGTAATTATAAATGGACCTAAGTACAATGGATCTAATTTTTTTCTATTTTCATTTTTAAGTATACCAAGTCTCCTATGCTTACATCTATGGGATTTATATGCTGATTTAATTCTTTTTCTCTTTTTTCTTTTTCTATAATTATGTTCTTACGTGCAATCTCATTGGACTTTTGTAGTTTAAATTTCATTTCATTGTAATATTGTTCTATATTATAAACTGGATCGATTTTATGTTTATAAATTTCTTGTGGTAGACTTGCTGTTCTACCGAAAACTAATTCAAACGGAGTATATTTTGTTTCTGTATGTGG
Organism: Anopheles merus; assembly: GCF_017562075.2. Lineage (NCBI taxonomy): Eukaryota > Metazoa > Arthropoda > Insecta > Diptera > Culicidae > Anopheles > Anopheles merus. The sequence continues at coordinate 22,613,506 of NC_054081.1, forward strand.
TGTTGTGTTATAAACAAACTCATAAAATTTTATCCAATCATCCCAATCATCGTGATGTTCATTAGTAAATGCTCTAAGGTATTCATTTAAGCTTCTATGATTACGTTCTAGAGCTCCAATTGTTTGTGGATGATATGGCGTTGAAAATGTTTGTTTTATTTTTAAAATTTGGGCTATTTTACCTAACACCTCATTGTTATATTCCAATCCTTGGTCTGATCTAAGCTCTAAAAAGCTTCCATAAGTCAAGATAAAATGTTCAACCAATGCTTTCGCAATCGTGTTTGCTTCTTTGTTTTTAATTGGAATGATCACTATATATTTTGATAGGTCGCATTGAATCGTAATTGCATATCTGTTGTTATTTATTGTTTTGGGTAATGGACCAACTGTGTCAATTGATATGATGGTAAATGGTTTTGCTGGAGTTGATGTGATTATAGATTTTTCTTTTGTGTGCTAATTTACTTTGCTGACTTTGCATATTTCACATTTCTGCACGTAACTTATTATATCTTGCTTCATATTATTCCATTTAAATTTTTCACGAATTTTTAAATATAATCTTTATTGCCCTATATGACCTCCTGTGGGTATGGCATGATATTCTTCCATTATTTTCAACTTTTCTTTCTCACTTGTTATCCATTTAGGTGGATCAAACAAAATTATCTCATAACCGAAAATTGCTGTGTCTACTATTTCCTTTATGGTTAATTGAGAGTAATATTCGAATAATTTGTCCTCAACTGATATTGCTAACTTGTCTCGGTTAAATTTCTTAGCAATTTGGCATATATCTAGAAGAGCAAGTTCTATTTCTTGACTTCCATTTTGGCCTTTAGAATTGTTAAGAGGGATAACCCTTTTTCCAAGTTGCTTATTATAGTTGTGACTACATACTTTGATTTCTATTCCATTTCTTTTAACTTCTGACTTAATTTTCAAAATCTTATTAACTTCTGACGGTCTATCTGTCTTCCAAAATACTTGATTAGTTACTTCTTCTTTATTTCTTCCAGCTGTTGGTGTATCCTTTACTTTCTTTTGCGCCTTTACCATTGCTCTTGTGTTAACTACCATAATTGAATTGTTTTTAATGCTTTTAATATCCTCCTCTTTAGTTTTTGGGATCAATTCTTTCAACTCATCTGAATTGTACACGATTCGTGATAATGCGTCTGCTGCAACATTACTTTTTCCAGCTACGAATTGTATTGTGAAATCAAATTCTTCCAGATCTAGTCTAATTCTGGTTAATTTTGACGTTGGATTTTTCATACCAAAGAGATAAACCAGTGGTCTATGGTCTGTTCTGATTGTAAATTTCCGTCCATAAACATATGGTTTAAAATGATTTACTGCCCAGTGTATAACTACTAATTCTTTTTCTATTATACTCTTATTCTTTTCGCCTTTAGTAAAAGTTTTACTTGCGAATGCAATAGGAAAATCTTGCCCATGTGTGATTTGGGAGAGAACTGCTCCGCACGCAAAGTTTGATGCGTCTGTAGTTGTAATAAAATCTTTGCTAAAGTCTGGGTATTTAAGAATGGTTGGAGATAGCAGATGCTCCTTTAATGAATCAAATGCTGCTTGTTGTTCCTTTTTCCATTCAAAAAGTGTGCCTTTCTTTAATAAATCATTTAGTGGCTTTGCAATTTTTGCAAAGTTTTGTATAAATTTTCTGTAGTAATTACAGAAAGCTACGAATCTTCTAACTTCGTCTGCGTTAGTTGGTATAGGAAACTTTCTTATTGTTTCGAATTTGGTTTCATCAGGGTATATTCCCTGGTCCGTTATTTTGTGTCCAAGATATGTAACATCTGATTTAAAGAATTTGCACTTCTCTGGGTTCAATTTAAGATTGTAGTATCGTAATCTATTAAATACTTGTGTAAGATTTTCTATATGATTTTTCATTGAGCTTCCTATTACTATAATATCATCGATATAAATGAATGCTATTTCAGGTGTGAGGCCAGCCATTGCTATTGCCATCATACGCTGAAAACTGTTAGGACTTATGTTTAGTCCAAAAGGCAGTCTTGTGAATTGATAATGTCCTTTTGGTGTAGAAAATGTTGTATATTTTCGCGATTCTTTTTCCAAAGGGATCTGATGAAAACCTGACATCAGATCTAGAGTGCTGAAATATTTTGCATTTCCTAATTGGTCTAATATTGTGTCTATTCTCGGAAGTGGAAACTTATCTGGTGATATCTTTTTGTTCAATTGCCTAAAATCGACTACTAATCTCCATTTCTTATCGTTTCCTGTTTTCTTGGGGACAAGCAGAATTGGTGAATTGTAAGGGGAAACGGAGTTTTCTATTATATTATTTTCTAACATCTTATTTACTTGCTGATCTATTTCTTTGCTTTGCGAATGAATTTGTTTATAGTTGGGTATATATGTAGGAATATTGTCTTTAGGAGTAATTGTTTGCTTATAAAAAATATTAGTTGTAATTGGGTCTTCATTTAAACAAAATAAATCAGAAAATTTATTTACTAGTTTACTTATTTCTTGACTAATAATATCTGGATAATTTTTTAAATTGATTTTGCTTAATATTTCTTTAACTCTATGCATATTTGTTTTAGTTTCTGCTACTTTATAAATTTCAAAGTTATTAATTGGCTCTATTGTAGGTTTGAAAAATTTCGTGTTAATAATAGTATCTTTTTCAGTAGTATTAATAAATTTTATACATGGATTATTCTTGGAAACTATTGTATTAGCGCAAAATATTCCTGTTGTTATTTCCTGTGCATGAACTACTGAATCTTTTTTTAAATTCTTTAAATCTATTTTATGAATAATTTCACTTCTTGCTGGAATTAAGAGTGAATTGTCTTCTATAGGATGAGATATTGAGATTCCATTGATATCAAAATTTAACAAATAATATTCATAATCTATCTTACATTTATATTTTGTAAAGAAATCTCTTCCTAAAATTCCATCGGCTTCTATTTCTATAATATCTGGAATCAAGTGAAATTTATGACTAACTGTTGCGTTGTTAAATATTAAATTTGAACTAATTGTACCATAGGTAATTAAAGAGTTATTAGTAATTCCTGTAAGTCTAACTTTGTTATTGCTATCTATCTCATGCTGAGATCTAATTTTTCCTATTTTAAATAATGAAACTGCTGCTCCTGTGTCTATAAATAATGAACTATACTTATTTGCAGCTTTTTCTACTTTAATTGTAGTTGAATTATTGGCAGATAAATTCAATGTCATTACCGGCAGCTGTTCTATTCCTGCCGGGCTTGGCCTAAAAAATTATTCTGTTCCTCTTCTTCTTCAGCTTCAGTAGTAAATATTCTACGAGCTTGTTGATTTGAGAAGTTATTGGGCTGTGTATTTTGTCTTCCAAATTGATTATATTGTCTAGGGTTCCTATAGAAATGTCTATCTCTGTTTCTATTTGGGGTATATGTATTTGGGTTCGTTCTATTTGAATTTGGACTTTCATAATACCTCCTGTTAGTTCTGTTTTGGAAGTTTGGGTTCGAGTTATATCTATGATAATTTATTGTTTTGCTGTTAGGAAATCTTTTGAAATTATTTGTGGAAAAAATTTGGTTTCTATTAAAGGCTAAAACTTGATTTGAATTATTGTTTTCGATTTCATTTTCTAATACCTTTTGTGTAGCTGCTGTAATTGTTGGGTATTGTCCGACTTTAAGTAGAATTTTTGTTTCAGAGTTGGAATTTTTTTTTAAGTGTGTCAACTCCAACTTTAACAGCCATTTTGTTTGCTACTTCTTCGGGAATTTTTTGTTCTAGATAAAGTCCTTTTAATTTGCTAGTTAAGATTTCGACCTCTTCACAAATTTTAGTGGTTTGTCTTGCTTGGATAGTTTTTAATTGGTTGATGACTTTTTCGGGATTTGTTTTTTCTTCACATCTTACTTTTAAATTTTCTAGAATTTCATCGATGTTGTCCAGATCTCGTGGTAATCCTATTCTGGCTTTCCCTGTTATTCGTGTTTTGATAAATTTTACCAGCATTACCTTTTGATCATTTGGAGTAATCTCTTTAAGTAAGTTTACAGAATCTATGAAAATGTCAAGATTCTCTTTTGATCCATCATATGTTTGAACAAGAGATGTTGCAATTTTAATATCGAAATGCGCCATTTTTTCTGTTTGGGAATCGTTTGTCATTTGGTAATTGTTTATGCGAAACTCAATCGCTGAAAAGCATTCGTTGGTTTCACTGTTAATTTTGTTTAAATACTCTTCACTTATGGCTTCTCCGAGCTCTATCAAATCCGATTGTATGGATGTTAATAGTTCTCTAGCCAAAATTTTATATTTACTTACAGTACAAACTCTAAAATTCTTTGGTAAATACTCTAATTTATGTTGTTTTAACCTTAACTGGAATAATTTATCCTTTAACTTACTCATTAAATTCGATCCATTAAATAATAACGACAATCATAATAAATAACATAATTAATTAACGTTTAAGTCCAATAAAATTATTTCGCAAAAACTATAATTGTTCCTATTTTTTTTTATTTACTTATTTTTTTATAAATTTTTTTTTATATATAGTTACGTAGACCGAATAGCTGAGTCCACGTAATAAGAAGCTAACACGTGGACACGCGCACCGAGCAACGACCGCATCACCGGAACACGCGCGCATAGCAACATGACGCGCATAGCAACAGGAACCGGCACGTGGACACGCGCATACCGGAGATGCAGAGTCAGCAGCTATAGGGTAGAATCGAAGGCTAGGTGCATTGTAGAATTTAAGAAATAAGTCAGTTGTAATTTGGATCAGCTCAGTAAGAAGCGCTTGCGCTTAAGCAATAAAGTTTTTTTTTTTATGAAACGTGAAGCCTTGCACTTATAATTGGCGCAGCCGTCCGGAGTGATTTAAGTGAGTGTAATTGTGTCAAAAGTGGAAAAGTAAGAGACTGGAAAAACTCTAACTAAAGTGATCCCGCAAGTGATAAAAGTTATCCAACGCATCCGGAGCAACACAGGAAGACAACATCGATCGAAGCTGTATTCCGCCGAGGAGTTGAGGATCCCCCACGCAGTTACCCACCCGGAAGGAAAACCAGCATCGTTAAATCACGAACCCGCGACACGACAGCAAGAAAAAAAAACGTAAGTAATTCTTTTATTTTCATAAAAAGTGCAACAGTGTTTCAGTGGAAATCAGTGCTTGAAAAACCAGTTTTACTCGCGTCCTTAGGAAATACTACCAGATAGGTTTCTTAGGTAGAAAGTGACTTACTACCAGATAAGAGTAGCTTTTTCTCATCGTGGGAGTACTACCAGATAGGGCCCGTGATACAAAGAAAAGAAAGAGATCAACCCAGTGTCGTACACAACGAAAAATTCGTACATGAAAGCAACTGAAAGGTTCGATTCTCACAGAGATCTTTTAACCTCCGGTAATCTTGAAACAGAAGGAGACAAAATGGAAGAGATCGCAACACAATTGGTCGAGATGATGCGAGCCATCACTTCTCTCCAGAACCAATACACAGCGCTAAGCGCAAGTACCTCATCAAGTAATGCAGGTAATAATAGGGCATTTGACGATTATTTTCGCATTCCTGACCCTATAAAATCATTGCCAACTTTTGAGGGCAATCGGAAACAACTAGCATCATGGTTATCAACCGCCGATAACACACTAGCTTTGTTTAAAGACCTAGTACCGGCAGCAGTGTACCAAATGTACGTTACTGCAGTAACAAACAAAATTTGTGGGAAAGCAAAAGACATCCTATGTCTTTCAGGAAGTCCACAAAATTTCGACGAAATTAAAGAAATTTTAATTTCTTCGCTAGGTGACCGACAAGAATTGTCCACCTATAAATGCCAAATGTGGCAAAATAAAATGACCGATGGGATGAGTATTCACAAATACTACCACCAAACTAAAGAAATTGTGCAAAATATTAAAACCCTTGCAAAACAAAACGAACAATACCGCACAAATTGGGTTGCAATCAATGCATTCATTGATGAAGACGCACTTGCTGCATTCATCGCTGGACTTAGAGGAAACTACTTTGGGCACGCTCAAGCCGCTCGACCTAAAGACATTGAGGATGCGTATGCATTCCTTTGTAAGTTCAAAGCGACAGAACAAAATGCAGGCAGCCTTACCAAAAATGTTCAAACCCCATCCAATAAACCACCTTTTAAGAATAAATTCAACCAAAATGAAAGTACCAGTTATAATAAACCAACTAAAGCCATTTCAGAAAAGAAATTTTCAATCAAAAACTCAGATAAACCTGAACCAATGGATGTAGATGCTTCAATGCGCAGTAAATATGCACAAAATAAAAAGCAATTCCACAACAACGAGGTTGAAACGGAACAAGAGTCCAATGACAGTGACAGTGATGATGAAACTGACCATTTTAACGAAGTAAATTTTCGCCTAGCAGGAAGTCTGAAAAACAATACTTAAATTCCAAAAAGAACTATCTCCCATATTTACGCACTAAACAAGGTCTCAATCTATTGATCGATTCCGGCGCAAATAAGAATCTTATCCAACCAGGTGTTTTAAAAACAAAAAAGGAAATCAAACAGATCGAAATCACTAACATAGTGGGAAAACAAATTATAGATACCTGCGGAAAAACAAACCTCTTATACAAGGAAATTCCCTCACAAAAATATTACGAATTAAAATTCCAGAATTTTTTCGATGGATTGATTGGCTCACAATTTTTAGCAGAAAATGAAGCTATTCTCAATTACCGAAAACAAACACTTGAAATTTCAAAAGTAATTATGTCATTTGAAAAATATTTCCCTAACGAGAAAAACTATAACCATGTAGTAACTCTCCCAACCAATACGGACGGAGAATGGATTATTTACGAACCGACTAAACTTTGTAAAAAAATTACAGTTCAGCCAGGCGTATACTCAGCCAAAAATAAAAAAAACTACAATTTTACTACAGACAAATAAACCAAAACCCCCTAATATACAACATAAAGCGTTAGAAATTACAGTAAATAATTTCGAAACTGTTACTCCTTTACCCATGAAACCCGAATCAAAAATTACAAGCGAAATGCTGAGCGAGATAATTCGTACATCTCATCTTTCAACTTTGGAAAAAGACCATCTTTTTAGAACAATTATTAAAAATCAGAACGTTCTATTAAAAGCAGGAGAAAAACTTTCAGCTACACCAGATGTTAAACACAAAATAACTACCACTAATGATGCACCAGTTTTTACAAAATCATATCGATATCCACACGCATTTAAAAATGACGTAGAGGAACAGATTAATGAACTACTACGAAATGGTATCATAACCCATTCGACAAGCCCCTATTCCTCGCCAATATGGGTAGTCTCCAAAAAGGTTGATGCCTCGGGAAAGAGAAAAATAAGAGTAGTAATCGACTACCGCAAGTTGAATGAAAAGACCATTGACGAAAAATCCCCATCCCACAAATTGAAGAAATACTAGACAGTTTGGGTAAATCAGTTTATTTTACAACACTTGACCTCAAATCAGGATTCCACCAAATCGAGATGGATTCTAACGATAAAGGGAAGACAGCGTTTTCTACAGCACAAGGCCACTTTGAGTTCAATCGAATGCCTTTTGGGTTGAAAAACGCCCCAGCTGCTTTTCAACGCGCTATGAACAGTGTGCTAATAGGACTGATAGGAAATATTTGTTTCGTGTACCTCGATGACATTATAATCATCGGTAAAAACTTGGAAAACCACATAGAAAATCTAAACACAGTTTTAGAAAGGCTTTCAAAATTTAACCTCATGTAATGGGTTAGGCGATAGCTACGGTCGCCATATGATGAGCGTACAGCTGTACCTCAAGTACCGTCGCGGTAGGTCAGTTTTTACTGACATGAGCCGAGGTGGAATAACACTTTTGTTCGAAGCGGACTTTTCAACACTTGATCGTCCAGGCGATCATAGAAACCTTTAGGAGGTTTCCCTTACTGGAAACGTTGGAGTTTAGAAGCCTTACCTTGGGTAGGGGGACATAACTAAACTCTTGAAATAAGTTGGAAGGCGAAGTATTAGGAAGCGTAACGTCCTATCTTGGCAGTCCGAACGAATCTGACTTGCCACGGTCGGAATTGGTTTTATTTATACTCAATAAGTTTCGTACATTTGGTTTTGGAATGTGTTTTTGTCCTAATTAAAGGTTATTGATATGAGGTGCAATTTATACATTGTATCGGAAGTGAGGTGTCTATCAATTTGTGCCTATGCTGCACTTTTAGTGTTTTTACAAAGGTTCTGGAAAGTTTCAACTGTTCTAGCCAAAGAACGAGTGCGTTCGTTGCTCTTTGCCTACACTGCGCTTTTAGCAATAAGTTGCTATGCGTCTGCTTTGCTGCAGTAACGCTTGAATTGCTTATGCTGCGCGATTCGGTTGTTTTCGATAAAATGTGTCTCAATGGTTTTTTTCTATGAACGGTATGGTCTAGGTATGTTGCTATGGAGTGGATTGATTTGCTGATGCAATATAATGACTGTGTTGCAATAATGTGATTTGACTTTACGGAGTGTGTTACAATGTGTCTATAGCTGATAGTGTGTATTATAATAAGTTCTGTATAGCAGATATGCTACACCTCCCCCCTTTAATAGAATAACGTAATGAAATACAATGATTGAAGTTATTCTCCTGTGTACTTAATTAGTCTGTTTTTGTGTACTGTAGAGGTTTTCTTTGTTGTATTGTTCTGTATTACGCAATTAGGCCCTTGGTCGCTTACTACTGTGAAAGGTCCAATGTAGACTGGATCTAATTTTTTTCTGTTTTCATTTTCCAAATAAACCTGATCTCCTATCTTTATAATGAGTGGAACTGTATCTTTATTTAAGATTTGCTGTCTTTTATTCTTTGCTTTTATCAAATTTTCTCTGGCAATTTGGTTAGATTTTTGGAGTTTATATTTCATTTCGAAATAATATTGGTCAATATTATAAACTGGTTCTATTTTTGTTTTAAATATATCTTGTGGTAAATTCGCTTTTCTTCCAAATACCAGTTCGTATGGTGTGTAGTTTGTGTCTGTGTGTTCTGTTGTATTGTAAACAAATTCGTAAAATTTTGTCCAATCGTCCCAGTCATCATGATGTTCGTTTGTATAACTTCTTAGATATTCGTTTAGACATCTATGATTTCTTTCTAATGAACCTATTGTCTGAGGGTGGTAAGCTGTGCTAAAAGTCTGTTTGATTTTTAAGATTTCTGAGATTTTGTGTAATATTTCATTGTTATATTCTAGCCCTTGATCTGATTTTAGTTCTATAAATGTTCCAAATGTTAGGATAAAGTTTTCTACCAATGCTCTTGCTATAGTATTCGCTTCTTTGTTATGGATAGGTATTACTACGATGTATTTTGTTAAGTCACATTGTATGGTTATTGCATACCTGTTGTTTTTGTTAGTTTTTGTTAGTGGTCCTACTGTGTCGATTGAAATTATGTTAAAAGGTTTTGTCGGTGTTGTAGTTACAACTGTGTCTTCCTTAGTATGTCTAGTCGTCTTATTAACTATGCATGCCTTACAATTTCGTACGTATTTCTTGATATCATCTTTCATATTTTTCCATTTATATTTTTCCCTTATTTTCTGGTATAGTCTGTACTGGCCTATATGTCCTCCCGAAGGGGTCATATGATAATCTGAAATATTCTCAGCCTATCTTTCTCTGTTGTTATCCATCTAGTTGGAGTAAACAGGATTATTTCAAACTTGGTAATGGCTCTGTTGGCGATTTCCTTAATAGTTTGTTGGGAATATTCTTTGAATAAATGGTCTTCTTCTGACCATGCTAGTTTATTTCTTCCATATTGCTTCGCGATTTTGCACATTTCTAGAAGAGCAAACTCTAATGCTTGACTTCCATTTACATCTTTTCTCAAAAGAAATTTTTCTAGTGCTTTACCATATGAATGGTTATATATTATGAATTCAACGTTGTTCTTATTTCTCTGCGTACCTATTTTCAAAACCTTTCTCACTTCTGAAGGTCTATCTGTTTTCCACATCGCGGGGTGATCAGTCCCTGTTGTTGCGATTGGTTTATCTTTGTGTGTATCAGTTTGCGCGTTATTTTTCTTAACCATGGCTCTCGTATTGACCATTAAAATCGTTTTGGATTTTGGTATTGATGCCTTTAGGTCATCCGAGTTAAGAATTATTCTCGATAGTGCGTCTGCCGCAACATTAGCTTTACCTGCTAAATATTCTATTTCAAAGTCAAATTCTTCTAAATCTAGTCTCATTCTAGTCAGTTTAGAAGTAGGATTTTTCATACCAAATAAGTATGCTAGTGGTCTATGATCTGTTCTAACTATAAATTTTTGACCATATACATAAGGTTTAAAATAATTGATTGCCCAATGTATAGCTGTAAGCTCTTTCTCGATAATTGGCTTATTCTTCTCTCCTGGTGTAAAACTTTTACTCGCAAACGCGACTGGTAAATCGTTTCCATCTGATATTTGTGATAACACTGCACCACATGCCATATCCGATGCGTCTGTCGTAATTATAAACTGCTTTTTAAAATCTGGATATTGTAAAATTGTGGGTGAGAGTAAGCTTTGTTTCAAGGTATCGAAAGCTGCTTGACATTCTGATGTCCATGCAAACTTAACGTCTTTCTTAATCAAATTATTAATAGGTTTAGCTGTCTTTGCAAAATTTTGTACAAATTTACGATAATAGTTACAAAATGCGACAAAACGTCTTGCTTCATCAGCATTAGTAGGAATCGGGAAGTTTTTAATCGTATCAAACTTCGCGTCGTCCGGATAAATTCCTTTATCTGTTATTTTATGACCTAAGTACGTTACTTCTGTTTTGAAGAAACAACATTTCTCTGCATTTAGTTTAAGGTTATACTTTCTTAGCCTATCAAAAACTTTACCTAAATTACTGATATGATGCCGTGCACTGCATCCAGTAACTATAATATCATCTATATATACAAATGCTAGCTCTGGTGTTAAACCAGCCATAGCGATAGCCATCATCCTTTGAAAGCTGTTTGGACTAATGTTGAGTCCAAATGGCATTCTTGTAAACTGATAGTGGCCTGTAGGTGTTGAAAAAGCTGTATATTTTCTCGAATTTTTAACAAGCTCGATTTGATGAAACCCTGACATCAAATCCAATGTACTGAAATATTTGGCTCTTCCTAACTGATCTAGTATCGTGTCTATGCGGGGTAAAGGGAATTTGTCTGGTAAAATTTTCTTGTTTAACTGCCGAAAATCCACTACTAGACGCCATTTCTTCTTGCCTTCAACTGATTTCTTCGGTACTAATAGTATCGGTGAATTATATGACGATACAGAATGTTCAATAATGTTATTTTTCAACATATTTTCTACCTGCAATTGCATTTCTTCAGTTTGTGAATGTATTTGCTTGTAATTTGGTATATAAGAAGGAATATTATCTTTTAATGAAATTTCCTGGGTATAAAAATTGTTAGTAGAGACCGGTTCATCTTCTAAACAAAATATATCCTAGAATTTTGTGATAAGATTTTCTAATTCTTCTCTTGCTATTTGTGGAATATTTTCTACATGAATTTTGTTATTAATTTTCTTTATTCGTTCCCTAGATGTGTTTGATTTTTTCTGTAGCTGCTCATAATTTGTTAAAGGTTCGATGTCGGGTTTATAGGATTTTATCTCTAAAGAAACATCTTTATCTGTGGTATTAATGAATTTAATATACTGATTACGCTTTGAAACTATTGTGTTTCCGCAAAATACTCCTGGTTGGATTTCTTGTGATAAGATAATTGAATCTTCTGTCAAGTTTGGTATGGTTATTTTTCGAACTACTTCACTTCGTTTTGGTAAAATATAATTTCCATTTACATTGTCTTCTATTGGATGTGAAATCAATCCGTTATCAGATGAGAAATATATCATCCAATTAACATAATCAACAATACATCTGTGCTTTATAAAATCTTTTCCTAATAGTCCGTCAGAAAAAATGGATTCTACGTCTTCTATTATATGAAATTCGTGTACAATGGAATAATCGCCAAAGTGAATTGTTGTCACAGCAGTTCCTAAAGTCTCTGATTCATGGTCACTAGAGCTTATCAAAGTTAATTTTTTAGATGTATTGATCTTGCAACCTGGTTTTAATTTACTAGCTTTAAGTACGGATACGGTTGCTCCTGTATCTATGATGAGTGTGCTATAGATTTCCTTTGCAATTTCTATTTTAACTTTAACAAAATTATCTGCATCAGTGTTTATGGTTAGTATAGGGTATTTTCTGATACTTGAGAGTGGCCTAAAAAATTATTCTGTTCTTCTGCTGTTACTGTATTATGAATAGGCGCTCGAGTATTTTGCCCATTGCTATTATTCCTCTGACTGGATTGTACGTACTGATTTCTATTGGAATTATTTTGCCGATTTGGCTGCTGAATTCTGTTGTTGTTGGTATTGTTATTGTTGTTATATCTGAAGTTATTATTATTTCGGTTGTTGTTCTGTCCATATCTTATGGGTGGGAACCTGGGTGGGTTTGTGTTTGAAACCTATTATTATTTGGGAATTTGTTGAAATTGTTCCTTCCCTGGTAGTTGTTTCCATACCCTCTATTGTTCCTGGTAGCGTTTGAATATAGGATCTTTGTCTGATCATTCCTTCCCTTTTTCGTTTTGTCTTCTAGCTCCAACTTTACTGATTGCTCTATGGCTACTTCTGGCGCTATCTCTTCTGCAATATATGCTTCTTCTAGTTGTTGTGTTAATATTTCAATAACGCTGCCAAAGTCTTCTATCGTTCCAGTCTGTTTAGTATTGTCCATTTTTGATACTATGATCTCTGGTGTTACCTTTATGCTGCACCTGTTTTGTAATTTGCTAACTATTTCTTCAATTGAGGTTGGGGTTTTCCCTACGACACTTCGCGCTTTTCCTGTAAGACGTCCTAATACCAGTTCTATTATTGTTTCTTTATTTTCTGGATTTACTATTTTCTTTAGTACGTTTAAATTTGACACCACCTCTTTCAAATCTTTCTCATTACCGTCATATTTTGATATGAGAGAAGTGGTAATTTTAATCAATTCCATAATTTGAGCCATTTCAAATTGGTTCTCTGATAATGTCGTAAATTTCCTAAGTATTTGCCCTTAATGTTGTTAATGCACAGAGCCTGTAGTTGTTCAGCTGTTTCGCCTGATCATAAATTATATCTGATTTTTTTAATATATTTTCTAATAGTTTTTGCATCATTCAGTTTCGTTATTGTTAGTATTGTTATAGTCTATAGATAATTAAAGTAAATTCCTGACCTGTTTTTTTTGTTGCTATTTTTGCACATTTATGCAGTCTCATCAGTAAAATTTTAAATTTACGGTACCTTTTTTTAAATACATAGCATGTATTTTTGTTGTTGCTGCTCATGATGATGCTACGCTCGTTACCGGTGCTTGGTGTTTTAATCCGTGCTTGGTGTTTGATATGAATTTCTATGATGTCATCAGTCGTCGTTCGATGTCTTGTCGGTATTGGGACCCTTTGTCCATTCGTGTCAATCCATATTGGGCAGTGAGCTCGTCTCGTCTTTTCGTCTTCCACGTTGGGAACGGTTGTTCCATTCAATCACCCTGGTTACATCTCGTGGGCCGTAGTCTCGCCGTTCACTCTATCACCTTTTAGATGAACATCATTTTTACATACGTATCGCTAATAGTAACTGCACTGTGTCTGTATGATGGTGACATCGTTATTTGTTATTTCCGCTTACGTTGGACTTTATGCGTTCCGTCTCACTTCAAGTCTGCTCTACTTTGCAAACCGATCACTTAAGTGTTTATTTATAACTTGTTGCATTTCTGCACGTTGGGGTAGGTTGTCACTAACCTTTTTTGCATAATAACGCATAGTTGTTGTTCACCGTATACATTATTTTTTCAAACGGTTCATCACTTATATTTTCGATGAATTGTCATTTTATACACCACACTCTACTTGTTTCTGGCCGTTCAATTATCGTTATTGTTTTTTTTTATATATATATGAGTCACTTGTGCCAGCTGCGTTGTAGAATGTTCCATATAAATTAGCACATTTGACACTTTTTGCACTTTCCGTCGAATGCCGGTTATGGTCACAATACTTTTGATTCGTCATACGACACTTACGCTGTACGTTACCGTTGTACGTATCACATTTTGCTTGAATTCACTTTGTTAACAAATCTGCCCGTCGATTGCAGATTATGGTCACGGTCGCCATGTAATGGGTTAGGCGATAGCTACGGTCGCCATATGATGAGCGTACAGCTGTACCTCAAGTACCGTCGCGGTAGGTCAGTTTTACTGACATGAGCCGAGGTGGAATAACACTTTTGTTCGAAGCGGACTTTTCAACACTTGATCGTCCAGGCGATCATAGAAACCTTTAGGAGGTTTCCCTTACTGGAAACGTTGGAGTTTAGAAGCCTTACCTTGGGTAGGGGGACATAACTAAACTCTTGAAATAAGTTGGAAGGCGAAGTATTAGGAAGCGTAACGTCCTATCTTGGCAGTCCGAACGAATCTGACTTGCCACGGTCGGAATTGGTTTTATTTATACTCAATAAGTTTCGTACATTTGGTTTTGGAATGTGTTTTTGTCCTAATTAAAGGTTATTGATATGAGGTGCAATTTATACATTGTATCGGAAGTGAGGTGTCTATCAATTTGAGCCTATGCTGCACTTTTAGTGTTTTTACAAAGGTTCTGGAAAGTTTCAACTGTTCTAGCCAAAGAACGAGTGCGTTCGTTGCTCTTTGCCTACACTGCGCTTTTAGCAATAAGTTGCTATGCGTCTGCTTTGCTGCAGTAACGCTTGAATTGCTTATGCTGCGCGATTCGGTTGTTTTCGATAAAATGTGTCTCAATGGTTTTTTTCTATGAACGGTATGGTCTAGGTATGTTGCTATGGAGTGGATTGATTTGCTGATGCAATATAATGACTGTGTTGCAATAATGTGATTTGACTTTACGGAGTGTGTTACAATGTGTCTATAGCTGATAGTGTGTATTATAATAAGTTCTGTATAGCAGATATGCTACACTCAAAATTCAACTAGATAAGTGCGAATTCCTTAGAAAAGAAACAGAATTTTTAGGACATGTTATTACTCAGGAAGGTATAAAACCGAATCCAGATAAAATCACCAAAATCCTAGAATGGAAACTGCCATCAACACAGAAAGAAATCAAACAATTCTTAGGTTTATCAGGCTACTATCGCAGATTCATCAAAGACTATTCAAAATTAACAAAACCTCTTTCAAAATGCCTTAAAAAGGATACTATGATAAACACGCAAGATGAAGAGTATAAAACATCTTTCAATAGTCTAAAACAAATTATCGCTTCGGATCAGATATTAGCATACCCTGATTTCGAAAGACCGTTCATTCTAACAACCGATGCAAGCAACTACGCTCTTGGCGCAGTTTTATCGCAAATCCAAGAAGGAAAGGAGCGACCAATTGCATTCGGAAGTAGAACATTAAACGAAGCCGAATCCAGATACTCCACTACAGAAAAAGAAGCCTTAGCGATTATTTGGTCTGTCCAAAAGTATAAATCTTATTTGTATGGTCATAAATTCACACTCGTTACTGACCATAAACCTCTT
The DNA here is from genome assembly GCF_017562075.2 of Anopheles merus. NCBI lineage: Eukaryota > Metazoa > Arthropoda > Insecta > Diptera > Culicidae > Anopheles > Anopheles merus. The sequence continues at coordinate 22,629,203 of NC_054081.1, forward strand.
ACATTCATCAAAACATCCACTAAAAACTCAAAAATTCTTCGCTGGCGCCTAGAACTCGAGAATTTCGATTTCGACATCCAATACAAAGAAGGAAAGGCCAACGTAGTAGCAGACGCGCTAAGCAGGAAAACGGAAATTATTACAAATACCAATATTAACCAAGATTCTTCCATTTCAGGCACTCCTAAGAACAATGTTTCCAATACAATTGACGTCAACTTCGAAGAATCATCATCTATTTCAGAATCCCTTCAGCATAATAACCCCTCACCGAACAATACTAACTCTGATTCACAAACCATGCATTCAGCTGATACATCCGACGATTATTTTATCCATTTCTCCGAGAGACCAATCAATTACTACAGAAATCAGATAATTTTCCGAAAATCCCATATAACAACTGACATTACGGAAACCCCTTTTAACAACTATAAAAGAGCAATTATTTGCAGAAATGATTTTGACGAATTAACAATACTAGATTCTCTAAAAAATTTCCACAATAACAAACAAACCGCGATTATGGCACCGGATGAATCAACTATTTCACTCATTCAATCCGTTTATCGACAATACTTCAACCAACATGGACATTTTGTTCTTACACACTTACAAGTAAAAGACGTTAGTAACGAACAACGCCAAGACATCATCATAGCTAAAGAACACGAACGCGCCCATAGAGGTATTCACGAAGTTCATAATCAACTAACAAGATGCTATTTCTTTCCACACATGATGACAAAAATTAAAAAACTAATTAATCTTTGCAAGATCTGTAACGTACACAAGTATGAACGCAAACCGTATAACATCAAAATCACACCCCGACCTATTGAAACAACCCCTTTCAGTCGCGTTCACATCGACATCTTTGGAATCGACAAACACAACTACTTAACGTTCGTATGTGCTTTTCAAAATTTTTACAAACCATAGAAATTCCGTCCAGGAACTTGACAGACATAAGAAAAGCTCTTGCTCATTTTATTACAACGTTTGGCGCACCGAGAAAAATTATTTGCGATCACGAAACCACATTTAGAAGTATTCAACTTCAAACATTTTTAGCCAATTTAGGAACAGAATTAGAATTTTCTTCATCCTCCGAAACCAATGGACAGGTAGAGCGAACACACAGTACAATTATAGAATTGTTCAAGACCAATAAACACAAGTTCAGAGATTTAAGCTCTCCGGAGATCATAAAAGTAGTGACAGCACTATACAACGAAACAGTTCACTCCTCAACAGGATTCACGCCCAACGAAATCATTTTTAACAGAACTAGCAATCGGATCCAGAACAAATAATTCAAACCACTAGAAACATTTACGAAAAAGTATCCCAAAAGCTCCACAATGCAAGTAGAAACATGCAGAAATATAACGATGAAAAAGAAACACCACCGGAAATAGAGACAGGTAAACAGATATTTGTAAAGAAAAGCGTTAGGAAAAAAATAGACCCGCGATTCAACGAAAAAACTTGTCTTAATGCGAATGATAAAACAGTTACAATGGCAAGAAATATCAAGAGGAACAAAAACAAGTTAAGGAGAATCAAGTCCCAGTAATACGTTCTTTCCGTTTTCTTTATCTTTCCCAGGCTTGAAGATCGAAAATGCAATACTTTCCGATAACATTCATGCTAATCCTGCTTACACAACTCTCGCAAAGTAAAGAATTAGAAATCATAGATTTGAACAGGCAACCGATATTTTTCTTAAAACCAGAACTTGTAGATTACAAACAGGAAGCATAAAATTCATACATCCTATAAACATGTTAACCCTTGAAAATGCTATTAACACCATTACACACTTTTCGTACGAAAACATTAATAACGAACTTAAAGAAATTGTCAGACTAAAAGTAAAATTATTGTACTCAAACTTCCAACAATTAAAACCTAAACATAGAACAGCTAGAAGTCTAGAAATCTTAGGAACAGCTTGGAAATGGATAGGAGGAAGTCCTGACGCCGACGACCTCAGAATCATCAACACCACAATGAACGAGCTAACCGAGAACAACAACAAACAGTACCGAATCAACAAACAGTTCGATCACAGGCTACGAACCCTCACTGACACCATAAATCAATTGACAAAAGAACGAGAACAAGTAATGCTGAATGAACTAGAAACCATTAAAACCATAATGAACATCGATATCATCAACCATGTTTAGAATAAATTCAAGAAGCAATCAGTTGGACTAAAGTATCAGTAGTTAGCAACAAGATTCTATCATCACCAGAGATAAACTCCATCAAAACCATACTAGAAGACCAAGGAGTAAAAGTCGAATTACCAGATGAAGCGCTAAAGCTAGTACAACCAATTATCGCGATCAACTCGAATTCGATACTCTACATACTGAAGATCCCTCAGCTAGCTGATGAAGAAGCAACAATGCTTGAAGTATTTCCTCTCAGTATCGATAACAGAATCATAGTAGAGACTCCGACGCACCTTATAAAAACACGGAACAAAGTGTTCAAACCAGCCAAACCTGATGAATACATCCAAAACCAATACAGGGAGTACATCGATAAATGCACATCCAATCTCATCCTAGGGAGAAAAAGCGATTGTTCTACTGCAAGAAAGAACAACACGACGATAAAGCTAATATCCGATGGACTTATCATTGTCGACAACGCAAAAGGAGCAGCCCTGAGTTCAAGCTGTGGACCCGATGATAAACTCGTCTCCGGAAATCTTCTGATACGCTTCAACGATTGCGAGGTAACGATAATGAATCAAACATTTTCTTCTAAGACTATCTCCAGCACAGTAGAGCCATATTGGGGTGCAGCATCCATCACCGAAGTCAGATGGCAACACCATAAACCGATGATAAGGCAAGACGCATTCGAGAACATTGGAACGATGCAGCATTCTTATCTCCAACAGTTCAACACCGCATGGAATTGGAGCCTACTTGGAGGAGTATTGGTCTCAACAATCTTCACGTTATCCCTGGCGATCTTCGTTTTCACGTTCTACAAACGATCGATACGGACCATCGCAGACGTTCTACCGAAAATAGCGGACGCATGAGGACACGCTCTTCTTCACCCCCCGAGGAGTTACGTAGACCGAATAGCTGAGTCCACGTAATAAGAAGCTAACACGTGGACACGCGCACCGAGCAACGACCGCATCACCGGAACACGCGCGCATAGCAACATGACGCGCATAGCAACAGGAACCGGCACGTGGACACGCGCATACCGGAGATGCAGAGTCAGCAGCTATAGGGTAGAATCGAAGGCTAGGTGCATTGTAGAATTTAAGAAATAAGTCAGTTGTAATTTGGATCAGCTCAGTGTAAGAAGCGCTTGCGCTTAAGCAATAAAGTTTTTTTATGAAACGTGAAACCTTGCACTTATAATTAAATCTATATATATTTGTTTTACTGAATATTCATATATCCCATAGTGTTAATTTTACAATACCTGACTTAACGAAACTTATCGTTTGCGTGTCCTACGGCATGCACGATGTGTAGTTTAACAGCTGCTCGATGTGTATACTGCGATGGCGTCGTTGACTGCTTCCTCGCGTATTGTTGCTCGCGTTCTATCGTTCTTAACACTTTCCTCGTGTTGTTCGCTGTGGAAGTGCTGCTGCTGCTGCGATTATGGGATTGTTCAGTTCGGTTTCACTTAGCGCACTTAGTTTCACACTTTCTTGTGCACTATTCTGATTAGTATTCCGGTTCGGTATTTATGTGTCACTGCATGTGTAATTGTTGTTGCTTTTAATTCACATTTGATTTCATTTTTAGCACTGTATTGGTGATGTTTCGGGATATTCATGCAGTTTCGGGTGAGTTTTTTCACAAATGTTGTATCACGGAACTAATTTGTATTGGTGTCACTGCACATTATTGCATCTCACTTTACGACGCGTATCGGCTTTTGTGTTTATAAGTGTAATGTGATCTAAACGTACATCTATGCCGAATACTTTAGTGTTTGTGAGCTTAGTGTATATGTATTGTGCATAATAGTGTTTACGACGAATTTGCACTCGCGATTGTTGCGATACTTTTTACACATACCTTCGTCCGCTTTTCGCGCTATGGTATTTTTGTTTTCAAAATATAAATTTTACCATAGTGTTTACATACCGTGTCCAACGGGATTTTTATAACCTGCAGCCTTTCGTTATGCTTACTTCAGTGTTTTGTTCGTATTCCTTTGCTTTTGCTCTGTGTCACGGTCGCCATGTAGTGAACTTGTCATCACTTAGTGCCGTTCCAAACTAAAGACGGATTGTATTTTTTTCACTTTTATATAAACTCACTTTATTTTTGCCACTTTACTTAAACTTAATAGCGTGGTTGGCTTCTATTGATTTGCGGACTAAATTTTGCGCGGCGGACTGAACTGCGTGATTTTACTGATACAACAACTCTCTTCTAGCTACGCGCGAGCTTCCTTTTATACGAAATAATTACATTGCGCTTATGGGCATATTTAGCTTATCCGCTCCGTTATGCATGATTACAATTTATTATCCTGCTCTATCTATCGCATTATGCGTACGTGACTTTTTGCGTACATTAGGTAACATCGTCCTTCCATGTGTATTATCCTACTGCGCAATTGGATGAACTCTATTAAATTTTACCTATTTATCTAGTTGGTTCGGATTAGAACATATTGCACTTTTATGTCTAATATTTGTGTGCATCTAATTACAGTAATTTATGTTCTGATAATGTTTAATCTAAAATTTATACTTGTAAAAACTATTTCTTTTGAGTGTGTTGGTGAATACGATCACGCCACTTATCATGCTATTTCATTCTATCATTAGCTGTTTCATTCTAGCCTTAGTGCGGTTTGTGTCTAGGATGTAATGAATTTACTGCAGATTATTATAGCGGATGTTATACTAATAATTGTGTCTTTGCTATTCTAATCTAATTCTAATTTGCTAAGTCTAATAGTGTAGGGTGTCGAACCTATGCTACACTGGTATTATTAAATCCGTTCGTAGCGTCGGTGTACGTCCTGACACTCATTTTCCTAACGTACTAGATGGTTGCTACAATTATTTACCGCGGCGTTGTAGGACCGGGCTAAAGAAATGTGTTTCAAGAATTTCATGAGAACGCCATACGTTCCCACTACGAACGGATTTAATGATACCAGCCAATACCATTAAACCGTTTTTAGTCAGGGTGCTCATTGCCAATTTAATATTCGAAAATGTTAAGGAAATAAAATGATAAAGGATATATTTAGAAAATTCATAACAAGTTATTTTTATTCATATCACAAATTCAATTTCAGTCACAATAATTAAATTATGGTAACTAGTAGAGTAACACTAATATAACAACTGTCCACATGTTTATAACAATCGTCTCTTTGAATAGACAACACAGACTAACACGCTCAGCATGGTACTGTGTTGTCTATTCAACGAGACGATTGGTATCAACATGTAGACAGTTGTGTTCTTACTCAAGCTAATTTTTTCTTGGGTTTCTTCGTTTGTTTTTTTTTCGCTTTGATTTAATTAGTTGGTAAGCGAATTCCAAGATCTCCTCACTAGCATCCAACTGATCATTTAGGTCTGGTAATGCATCAAGGAGTGTTACTACACACATCATTACGTGGTAGTTGGAGCTTTTTTGTTGTTTTTGTTTTAAAAGCTCGTTGCGCTCCTTCTCCACATTAACAATGTCCTGCAGCACTCGATCATCCTGTTTCCGCTTTTTGTTGTTTTCTGCTACTCTCTGTTTATTTGTTACCGGGTCCAAATGATCTAGAAGATCATCGCTCTCTTCCAAATATTCGATACTTTCATCTGTTTGTATGAGGATGATAAAGAGAAATAGAATATCATATAATAAAAAAAAGTATAAAATAAAAAATACCACCTTGCCAAGATGACTCGAGATTCCCAACTCTGGGTCGGGACGCAAGCATGTCTTTGAGGAAGCTCATCTGCTAATAAGGAAGCGTAAATATTCAGAAGTAGTGAAGGGACGAGAAAAGTGAGTGAAAAAGTAAATTGAAATGTGATCGTGTATGTCCTAAAATATTTAAAATATAGTTTCAGAACCGTGTCAAAGGCGGTTAACGAAAATTCATCCCAACAATCACGTATAGAAGCAGAACGCAGGCAGAGCACGGGATCAGCCGTGTCCAAGTTTTTAACCAGCGCGTTCTTGACGGTCCAAGCAAGCAATGTTAGTAACAATGGGTCGTGGTAAACATTGTACCGATTATCAGCGCCATATCATAAAGCGAATTGCGGCTGTTGGCATTAAGGGCGGTGGCAACGCTTCATCGGATGCGATTTTATCGGACGTGCGAATCGCATGCCGTGTCAACGCTCTTCCGATTCGCATTGCGATTTTTTGAGTGTGTTTGACATTTCAAGATAAACAAAACGGCAACAACACAAAGCAGCCTCTGAATAAAGGCTAACACGCTAAAGTTAACTTTAAATAAATCTGCTCTTAGTTATTGATAATTACTGCTAATGGAAAAACGGTAAGATTATCTATTTTCATTATTGATGGTCTGAGAAAAATCATAAATATAATGCTATTAATTCATACAACTGGTGCTGTCCAGCAAGCTCTAGTATCGCGTCGTTTAGACACCTAACCTCTTTCGCTGTAGGTAAAATCTTCTGAAATCTGATTAAATTAACTTTTAAGCTCTTGAGTTTGAGTTCTACTTGTCGATTATTTCGTCAGATGCCATGCCAACAATACTGCCAGTATCTCCAGCGTTTGCTTCTCCATTAGTTGCAGCTCCTACACAACCATCATCCGGTTTATCCGAATCATCATCCGGACCACATAGTATGATGGATTCTTATCCTTTGACTGATGTTATTAATCGCTCGTATCGGATCAAAATCAAACCGGAAGTTTTTGCAAAGCTTACTCACGATGTCATTATGTCGTAAACAGTAGCGGATTTAACTATACGCGGACTGAGCGGCCGCGGGAGGCCCCGTGTAATTGGTAATTCCAACTTATAGAACAGTGTGTGCAGGAGTCTCATCGAGAGCTTTTGTGCTAGATAGGGGCCCCATGGATGAAGGGACTCATAAGCTAACCCCCCCACCCCCCGCCAGCAAACCATTAAAGTGTGAATGCAACAATATCGCTCGACACCTACCAGGGGCCTCCACTCCTTTTGCCGCTTGGGCCCCCAACACCTTAAATCCTCCACTGGTCTTAAATCTAACCAATCTTCGCAACATCATCAACGCATGCAGCTGCACTTTAACGATAAAGCTACACTAATTGTTTTAAAGATATATAGTGTTCCAAAACATTATTCAATCTATAATTTAATATCATATTCATCATCATATGCATCATCATCACTGTAGCAAATGTTTGTTCGAGCATAGCTTTGCGCTACATACTATTAAAAAGAAGGCGCAATAAAACCAACGATCTGTGGGAAAAACGTGAAAAAATCGGGCACTACCACACATTGTTTCATGAACTTTTGAAACAAGAAGATAAATTCTTCGAGTTTATGAGAGTTTCCATTGAAACGTTTTACTTCATACTGAGAAGGATAGAGCAGCTTATAACAAAGCAACCTACAAACAAACCATACATTCGATCACTCTCAGGTATGTTTAATAGAAACATCCTAACATTGCTACTCCAGCTGTGATTCCGGCTGCATCAAAACGACGGTTCGGGCCGGAGTCGTTCGGAGCCGTCATGAGCTATTCGGGAGCCAGTTCCGGACAGCTTTGAACGACTCCGAACGGGTCCGGCAGCTGACTACCGGCTTTGGATCTATAGGTGCGGACGGTTCTGAGTTAAGAGTTTTGATCTTCCGGAGCCTTCTGATTTTGGTGAAGTCATTCGGAAGCGATTCCGAGTTTTTATTGAATTTACCTATACCTACCTATTACATAGTATGTACCTATTAAATATTATATTCCTCCATTCCCATTCATGAATTCATTTACACTTTTCTGATTCTCTTTTTTAATGGAGATTACAAATCCAAAATCATGTTGTTGTGGTCTACTTATATTTTAAAAATGGCGTAGCCAACTAGTAAAAAACTGTATTTTATCAGCTTATATAAATTTATATGAATTCTGCTCGAAAAATTTCCATCATATATGACATGGTTGTTTTTCCAACTGGTTAGCTAGTTTATCTCGGTAACATTTGAGCGATCGAAAACTCGCAAGCCATTTATTTTGATAACAGCACCTGAAATCTAGATTTTTTTTATAAATAAAGAAAACAAAATTGTCATATGAGCGTTTACAAAAGTATTGTTTCTCTTTCAGGTATTTATCGACAAGAATACCTTTTAAATCTTCATCATTCACATATTGTATTGCTCACAATACAATCGGCCTCATTGTCTACGAAACATGTGAGGCAATTTGGAACACGTTTAATGAAGAGTTTATCCCATGCCCTACAACGTCTGCATTTAGGAATGTGGAAAAAGAGTTTCGCCATAAAGGAAATTTTCCTAATTGTATCGGCGCCATAGATGGCAAGCATATCCGAATGAAAGCCTCGGCATTTTCAGGTACACAATATTATAACTATAAAAAATATTTTTCTCTGCATTTGCAAGCAGTAGCAGATGTGAATTGGAAATTTATCGCCATTGGCGTTGGTGAATATGGGAGTCGTAGCGATAGCGGCGGTCTCATGGTACAGTCTCATGGTTTAGCCGGTCTCATGGTACAGTCGTCAACTTGTACGACTTAATAACATGCCCGTCATGGGTTCAAGCCCTAAATAGACCGTGCCGCCATACGTAGGACTGACTATCCTGCTATGGGGGGAAATCAATAAGTCACTGAAAGCCAACCCCACAAGTGGGTTGGTAGGCCTTGACCGGCATCGGTTGTTGAGCCAAAGAAGAAGAAGAAGCGATAGCGGCGTCTTTAATTCGTCATCATTGTTTGAGCTCATTCGTTCAAATCGGCTCAACATCCCTCCTCCTAAACCACTGCCTGGTACTACCCAAAGAATGCCTCACGTGTTTATAGGCGATCAGGGTTATCCACTAAAACCTTTCTTACTGCGGCCTTTTCCGGATAGTGAAGATCCGGCAAAAAATTACTTCAACCATCTGCTGAGTATGGCAAGACGCTGCGTTGAATGCGCCTTTGGTTTGTTGGTGGTAAAATGGCGTTTCCTTAAGCAAGAACTCCAGATAACTCCGGAACACGTCTCAATAATCGTCAAAACAGCATGCCTGTTGCATAACATGTGCATAGATTTTAGAGAAAGCACGGAATTAATGAATAACATTAACCCACAATCCAACGCCAACAGAAACAGGGCAAACAATCATCCATCTCAAGAGGCTACAGATATTCAAAATGTCTTAAAAAAATTTTTTTTGATCGAATTTATCAATAATGTTCGATGAAGTACATATTCGATGAAGTAAAAACATACATTGCCAAGGATTATCGTTATAAAAAAGACAATGGCTGGTATTATTAAATCCGTTCGTAGCGTCGGTGTACGTCCTGACACTCATTTTCCTAACGTACTAGATGGTTGCTACAATTATTTACCGCGGCGTTGTAGGACCGGGCTAAAGAAATGTGTTTCAAGAATTTCATGAGAACGCCATACGTTCCCACTACGAACGGATTTAATGATACCAGCCAATACCATTAAACCGTTTTTAGTCAGGGTGCTCATTGCCAATTTAATATTCGAAAAATGTTAAGGAAATAAAATGATAAAGGATATATTTAGAAAATTCATAACAAGTTATTTTTATTCATATCACAAATTCAATTTCAGTCACAATAATTAAATTATGGTAACTAGTAGAGTAACACTAATATAACAACTGTCCACATGTTTATAACAATCGTCTCTTTGAATAGACAACACAGACTAACACGCTCAGCATGGTACTGTGTTGTCTATTCAACGAGACGATTGGTATCAACATGTAGACAGTTGTGTTCTTACTCAAGCTAATTTTTTTTTGAGTTTCTTCGTTTGTTTTTTTTCGCTTTGATTTAATTAGTTGGTAAGCGAATTCCAAGATCTCCTCACTAGCATCCAACTGATCATTTAGGTCTGGTAATGCATCAAGGAGTGTTACTACACACATCATTACGTGGTAGTTGGAGCTTTTTTGTTGTTTGTTTTAAAAGCTCGTTGCGCTCCTTCTCCACATTAACAATGTCCTGCAGCACTCGATCATCCTGTTTCCGCTTTTTGTTGTTTTCTGCTGCTCTCTGTTTATTTGTTACCGGGTCCAAATGATCTAGAAGATCATCGCTCTCTTCCAAATATTCGATACTTTCATCTGTTTGTATGAGGATGATAAAGAGAAATAGAATATCATATAATAAAAAAAGTATAAAATAAAAAATACCACCTTGCCAAGATGACTCGAGATTCCCAACTCTGGGTCGGGACGCAAGCATGTCTTTGAGGAAGCTCATCTGCTCGTTAAACTTCCATCGGACATGCTTGTGTCCCGAGCCAGATGGCTGATTTATTTCAGCTAGTTTGCGGGCAAATGTGTCCCGCAAGTTTCGCCATTGGCTGACAGTTGATAGTTGGCTGACAGTTTAATTAAAAAGCATGCGTTTGTATGTAAAAAACGGATTTTTGAAAAATTAACAAAAATCTCATGGCTTGCCGAAAGAAATTCAGAGTTGTTTGTATGGAAAAACGAATCAACTAAAAAGCACATATTCAGTAGTTGGCAGGGAATTGAAGTTCAACCAGTGAGATAGGACTGTATACATGGAATCAACTTAGTTGTCTGTTTAGCGGTATGTGCTTGAAATATAATCCTATGATCTTCTATGGACATTACACTTAGACCATACGAACGAAGCATGCAATCGCTCTGGGCTTCCGGATCTCTGGTATTCCGCATCTTTGGTCGTGTGTTCGTGTATGCATCGTGGAGGAGATTGATGAACCATGAGGTTACGACAGAGCTGCACCACGTTCCGAGCATCCTGAGGGCGACCAAGGCTTGGACATGTTATGGGGATCCCGGACTCGTGCCCCACCAAGAAAAGGTACGACAGCGACCCGTTGTTTGGCACGAGAGGCGGAGGAGCACAATGAAATCGATAGCTGAATCAGGTGAAATCGGGTGCCTACATCGATGAAGTAGCAGCCAGGAACCGACCATCCTGGTCGAAAATTATTGACCGGGTCTTTATACGACGACGTGCTCTATCATAACCAGACCAATTAGGAAAGACAGAGCCTCCAGTGTTCAATTCTTCAACAAGAAAATGAATATGTCCTGGCGTTGTGTCCCTTTTGCGATTAGCTATGAACTAAAAAAAATAATACTTACCGGTTGTGTGGAGCTGCTGGGCTATGGAGTTCAACGCATTTTTTTAAGGTTGTTGTTTTTGTACTCCGGATCCCGGAGGTCCCATAAATAACGGTGCTCTTGCACCAACAAAATCAATTTTTCTTCATACACACGCACGTTCGACATGGCTGAAAAAATATCGCTTGTTATTTGGTTTTCGATACAAACAAAGTTCCAAACAAACAGATGTCACTTCGAGAAAAAACATGAATTTTGGGTTTATACCAGCGGTCGGCAATCTTTTGAGGCAAAGGGCCAAGCTTAGTAAATGATCGAGTGCCGCGGGCCAGATGAATGCGTTTTTTTGCGCTTAGATTATTATTTTTTAATCTTTAAGAAACATTTTAGGTGCAATTGTTGTTTTTCTGTAATTATATCATCAAAGTATGGTTCAAAATTAATGGTACCTACTTTAAAAACTAATTCTAATATTTAATCATTTGAGAATCGACAATAGATTGCTAAAAATGTGATCAGCCAAAAAATAACAAAATGGGATCAATATCGCTACTTGAAGACCCCATCCTCCCACGCCGCAAAAAAATATTGTATATATTCCGGGGATGATACAAAAGTCTGAAAGGCTGAAAAATTATCGAAGCAAACATAGATTCAGTAATTAAAAAAATGCTTTATGGAAGTCAGATGTCATGCCATGTCAGATCAATTGATAAGTTTTGTTGCCCATGAGACAACAGAAAACCTCTATCAGTCACCTTACCTTGACACCTCTGTCAGTCGAACTCTAAACATGATGACCAAAAAAGTGAACCAACCAACTTATAAGCGTGCGCGATCAACGAATGACACCCCGTAGCGTCTTAAATGGACTGCGTACAGAACGTCTGACGTCGCATAAGAACATTTCTGCGTATTGATCACCAACATCTTGGCACTATTAGGCAACAATCAAAGCATCGCAGGAGAGCCCAGGTTCATTTTGAGGTTCCAAAAAGCTAAAAATGAAGACAGAGGCACAAGTGGCTACATTACTGTGTTGTCTGGGCCAGGAGATCGATGCAACCAGCCAAACAGTGAAATAATATGGCAAAATTAATACACATATCAGAAGCAGAAAATACGTCCACTGACTTCGCAATGGCAAACAATGACGCCAAAAGTCAATGCGTTAATATTATGTGAATTTCGGTAGAATTTCGACATGACACCCAAGTCCGCAAACTGGTACAACATCCGTCACATGTGTTCCATCGAATTTTTGTGGACTAACATGACAAAAGCCCTACTCTAACAATTTTGTCGCGAAAACTTATGATGCCTACAGGCATGTCTTCGTCCATAATGGTGAAAATTCCGGATAACTGATGAAAGGCAACTCCCAAAGTCTTAGATTTATTTGTCCAAGGATGCTTAAATAATTACCTTTCAAATTTTGTACGTGTTAAGAAATTATCTCTTATATTTTTTTTTCACAGCCAGCCGAAAAAAAAGCATTTTTCTTCGAGTTCGAACATACCGAACGATCCGTCATTCCATAGTATTTTAATTAATGTGAAAAGAGTACGATGGTATAAAATGTTATTCTAAAAGATATTCAGTAATTTGTATACCAATAGTTTCTTCCCATCTTTCAAAATCACTCAAAACCTTTCGCAGGCCGGATTGAATGTTGCGGCGGGCCGCATTTGGCCCGCGGGCCGGACTTTGCCGACCGCTGGTTTATACAGTTAAATTCAGTTTGACAGATAAAATCGGATGCGACGATCCAACGGAATAAAAAAAAAATGATTCCGTCGTACGACGAAATCGCACGTCCGACGTTATCTATCAAATCCCATACAAATCTCGTCCGATAAAATCGCATCGGATGAGCGCTGCCACGGGCCTAAGCGCAGAACGATCGAGTTCGTGATGGAACGATTGTGCACATTTGTGGCAAACGCGCTTCGGACATCCGAAACGCGCAAGTTACCCGGACGTTCTCGGAAGACTACTACGAAGCTAGAGCGAAAGATTGTTAATATATCGAAGAAACACTGATCGCGAGGGCGGTGGTCCTTCTAATAACAACAAAAACCTAACCCAAAATACAAATAAAAACTACTTACAAATTGATCCAAAACGACATACTTGTGACACAAACACACAATACACACTCAAACATTTACACACACATAAAAACATACACACACACACATGCACACAGACACAAACACAAATAAATACAAACCACACATAAACCTGTCCAAACGGGAGCATGGTGCGTTGAAAAAAAAGGTCCTATCTTATTATCCGATACTGTACCCTCTAACCCTATTAATATTTCTACCAACATACCTGCAATAGCCGTCAAAATATCTTCACCAATAGAATCCACAATTGTTAGTATGTACCTTACCCCTTCTCTATCTCCTTCTATTGTTGCTCAGGAAATGGAAACTATGTTACCTCAGCAACCGTCACCTGCAATAATACTTGGCGAATTCAATGCCCAGCATTCTGCCTCGGGAAATACCGGCTCTAATACACGTGGCCATATGCTACAGGACTATTTTGATACCTATAGCATAGAGGTCATTCATAACACCAATGCCACACGTACCTGTCCCACTACTGGACAAGGTACTATTTTAGATTTTGTGCTCTCTCCTCTTCTATAGCTTCTAGTTTTTCTGTTTCCATTCAAAACGATACCCATGCACAGTGGGCAACGACCATACAAACGCCGGGATAAAACTTCCTCGTCCTATTGCAGTTGTAGCATATCTGCTATACAGAACTGATTATAATACACACTATCAGCTATAGACACATTGTAACACACATCGGAAAGCCAAATCACACTATTGCAACACATTCATTATTACACACTCAGCAAATCAGATAATACCATAACAAAGCAACCGGAAGAATTCAGGCCCCACCGTTCATAGAAAAACAATTGTGACACACTTCTTGAAAACACCCGAAAGACGCATAATAAGCAAATCAGGCGTTACTGCAGGCAAACTGGGTGAACCGAGAACGTTTAGCAATTTATTGCTAAAAGCGCAGTGTAGGCAATGATCGACGAACGCATTCGTTCTTTGGCTAGAACAGTTGAAATTTTCCAGAACCTTTGTAAAAACATTAAAAGCGCAGCATAGGCACAAATTGACAAACACCCCACACCATTTCAATTTATAAATTGTTACCAATAACAATATTATCTAACTAGGACAAAAACATATTCCAAAACCAAATGTACGAAACCCATAACATATCTTGGGTATAGATAAAACCAATTCCGACCATGGCAAGTCAGATTCGTTCGGACTGCCAAGATAGGACGTTACGCTTCCCAATACTTCGCCTTCCAACTTATTTCAAGAGTTTAGTTATGTCCCCCTACCCAAGGTAAGGCTTCTAAACTCCAACGTTTCCAGTAAGGGAAACCTCCTAAAGATTTCTATGATCGTCTGGACGATCAAGTGTCCGAAAAGTTCGCTACGAACGAAGTTTTATTCCACCTTGATAAATGTCAGCGAAATACTGACCTACCGCGATGGTACGCGTTGATCAGTTGTACCGTATGTACTCTCATCATAATACTTGGCGACCGTATCTAAAACCGAACATATTACATGGCGACTGTAACGATCGCCAAACCCATTACATGCATATTGTGACGCTACGTTCCACCGCGGCTGTTGAAAGTTGCCCCCTCCCCACCGAGCTAATTGACACGGTAGTGTTCAATGTCGACCTGCACTGGAGCTGCATTGGCTGCACTAACATTCTTAAAAATCCGCGCTGCCGTTCGGTAAAAGAAATAGGCGCCCAGGTCGGTTTCCAAGCCGCCCTCACCTCAGCTGTAGCAGCTATCGGCAAGCTTGTTGAGCCTATTGTCGCCGAAGTTCGCAGTGGATTCACCCTCCTCAAAACTGCATCCACACCTCACACTCGGAATTCTGATCCTCGACCGGCTACTGGTAGAAAGAGGAGGCGCGTAATCGAGAATTCGGATTCGGATTCCTGGTGTAAACAGAATTGTAAACAGTCGCGGTAACATCCTTTGTGCCGCGTCATCGTCAAATGCATACACCAATACCACGATTGCCGTCCAGCCAGCACCTACACAACCGAAAAAACTGGTGGGAGCCTATCCGTTATCATCACCGCTTCAAGCTGCACCTCGTGAGCCATGCACAGATAGGATCTGGATCCGCCTATCCCGCTTATCAACGGCCGTCACTGTGGAACAATTGGTCGCTTCTGCAAAGCGTCGCTTAGCCACCGATGACGTTATAGCATATTGCCTGCTGAGAAGAGGGGTTAGTGTAGATAGCATGAATTGGCTTTCATTCAAAGTGAGAGTCCCGGCTATCCTTCGAGATGCGGCACTCACACCATACACTTGGCCAGTCGGTATCGGTGTACGTGAGTTTTTTTCCATCCCGTCAACACGACCACCAAACCTCATCTCCTATAGCCACCCGAAACCGCTTTACAACACGCACACCAGCTACTAGTACTGATCACCGCTACACCACACGCACACCAACAACGACTCACCGTTTAGCCGCACGCATCTCTACTCCACCTGGTCATGAAACAACATCATCACAACAGTGTCACCCCCCGGTGAATGATACCTTGGAAGCATCCGACTCATCACTTGTTTCTGAACCGCCCCAAAACCACCGCGCTTCATCTCCGCACCTGCACCAGTCTACAATCGATCGCTTTTTTCTCAACTAGACGAAGTTCCGCTCATTGCACGCCACAAACACGCCAAGCCTCATGCTCTGACAACGCATCTCAATTGACTTATCGTATACCCGCTTTATCCAACTAACACAATGACAACGTTACCACAGAGTACTTAAGCTGCTATTATCAAAACGTTAGAGGTTTGCGTACTAAAACAAAAGAATTTCACCTAGCTGTATCGGAGGCTGACTTCGATCTCATTGCCCTCACGGAAACTTGGCTTGTTGACAACATTCCATCTGCTCTTCTCTTCAACAAAAACTTCTCTGTTTACCGCTGTGATCGCTCTCTCAGCGGCTCTAGCTCTCGCGGTGGTGGTGTTTTGCTAGCCGTTTCTAACGCATACGAGTCGATAGAATTACCCGTGATCGTTCTCTCGAGTATATTTGTGTGCGCGTCACCTGCAATAACGCACATCTGTACGTCATGGTAGTATACATTCCACCGCAGCTTAGCTCCGAGATATCGGCTCTTGGCTCTCTACATGATTGTATCAGCGGCTTTATTCTCACATTGAAGCCTTGGGATTTTCTGTTTGTTATTGGCAATTTCAATCAGCCTAGCATAAGCAGGTCCACAGCTGATCCTTCGTCCTCGCCAGCATACTCATCAATCACGCACTATGAACCAACTGCGCGCTCACTGGCCAACAACACTTTTGTGAATGGATTAAAATTTAACGGATTAGTACAACTAATCACATCAATAATTCGCACGGACACATGCTTGACCTGCTATACGCTAACAATGCTGCAGCTAAATTGTGTTCGCCTGTCTTTCCAAGTGTTGTTCCGCTTGTACCTCTTGACTCCTACCACCCGGCGTTTGACTTCAATATACGTATTAACTCGTCGACCCGACGCAATTCGACGACTCGACAAAACTCGACGACAACCGCATTTTATCGTTATAACTTTGGTAGAGCTGACTATGTGAAACTAAACGACATGATATCAATGTTTAACAATAGCTTTCACTGTTCCAATTTTGTTTCACTTGACGAAGCAGTATGTTCATTCTCGTCTTTTATGCTGCAAGCCTTTTTTGCATGCGTCCCAGTTCAGCGTCCTAAACCTAACCCCCCCTGGGCGGACCGCACACTCAAACGACTCAAACGTATAAAAATAGCTGCTTATCGTCACTACCAAACGCGCCGCTGCCAAAGATCTCGCTCGATCTACTTTGACACGCACTCTTTATACTGTAGCTTTAACAGGTTTCGATATGGCACATATTTGAGTAAAATTCAACGTAACCTCTGCAGGTGGCCTGACTCGTTTTGGCGCTTCTACAACAGCAAAACAAAATCAACGTATACACCGAAATCTATTACGTACAAAGGAGCAACAAGTGCCAACACTAATGACATGTGCAATCTCTTCGCGGATCGCTAAGCAGATTGCTTTTTACCGGCTATGAATGATACCGATACCATTGATGCTGCTCTCGTCAACACTCCGGCTGGCGCAATTAACATGAGACCTCTTTTTATAGACAGTGAGATCGTTTTATCAGCCCTAATGCAACTAAAGCCTTCCTTCGCTCCTGGATCCGACGGAATACCTTCTACAGTGCTAAAACGTTGTCAAACGACAGTAGCACCTATCCTTGCAAAAATGTTCAATGCATCGCTAGCCAATGGCTACTCTCCCAAAACATGGAGGAAATCTTGGAGGGTTCCTATTTGCAAAAAGGGCGACAGGACAGATGCCATCAACTACCGGGGTATTACTTCTTTGTGTGCCATTGCCAAGGTGTTCGAAATAGTGATATACAAAAATCTGCTAAGTGATGCCGCAGCTACCTAAGCCCGTATCAACATGGATTCGTGCCAAAAAAGTCGACTACTACGAACCTGGTTCAATTTGTAACCTATTGCACTAGCCGAATTGATGCCGGAGCTCAAGTCGATGCAATTTATACAGATCTGAAAACAGCATTCGACCCTCTTCCGCACGCAATTCTTCTCGCTAAACTTGATAAGCTAGGATTTCCCAGCTCGCTCGTACAGTGGCTTAAGTCTTAACTAATTAATCGCACATACATCGTGAAAATTGATAAGCACGTGTCCAAAGAAATAGTCAGCAGCTCGGGTGTGCCACAAGGAAGCAATATTGGCCCGCTTCTCTTTATATTGTTCATTTCATTTCATTTCATTTCATTTCATTTATTTAATACAATATCTGCCATCAAGGGGGGTCATTGAAAGTATAAAGAGTATGACGTGTTTCAATTGACAGAGGATCACGTGGACGAAGAGAACGAGAGGGAACATACAGCGAGATGGACGAGAGTAAATCAGGAGCATCAGTAGCAGAAAGTAATAAGCCACCAATAAAACAAGCCTGAAACACTTGGCGGCGGAAGCTTAAAGAGTGAAGATTGAATAACTGCAATCGCGTTTCATAGGGAGGTAGTGAGGCAGCACCGAACAAACGACGAAAAGCAATCCTGGTAAAGAGGCGCTGAATGCTTTCAATTCTCGAACAGCCATCAATAGTGGGAGGATTCCAGATGATACTAGCATATTCTAGAATAGGCCTTACCAAAGCACAATAAAGGATTCTTAGGATGCTTTGATCTCTAAAAATAGAGGTAAAACGTAAAATAAACCCAAGGGTTCGGTTTGCTTTTAGTAGCACCTCATCAAGCTGCAGTTTAAAGTTAAGACGACAGTCAAGTATAATACCAAGGTCACGGATGGACATAACACGAGAGAGGGAAGCGCTAGAGAGAGTATAGTTAAATAAAACAGGAGAAAGAGAGTGAGAGAAAGAAATAACAGAACATTTTTCGGGACACAGGCGAAGTAAATTGGATGAACACCAATGAACAAATGCATTGAGGTAATGCTGAAGTCTCAGACAATCAGAAGAAGAAGACACAGGTAAAAAGATTTTGATATCATCCGCATAAAGAAGATGACCATCAGGAGGTAAAACATTACAAACATCATTGATGAACAAAGAAAACAGAAGTGGACTAAGCACACAACCCTGAGGGACACCTGACGTACAAAAAAACTCCTCAGATAAGTACGACCCGGTTTTAACCCTGCATGATCGATTACTTAAATATGAGGACAGCCAGCTAATAATGCCATCACCAAAACCAAGTTTAGACAATTTAGCTAATAATAAAGAGTGAGGTAAACTATCAAAAGCAGCATGAAAGTCGGTGTATATTGCATCAAGTTGGGTACCGGCCTCAAAAGATCTAAAAATATTGGAAACAAAAGACATGAGATTAGTTGAAGTAGACCTACCAGGCATAAACCCATGCTGTTTAGGGCTAATAGCTGAACTACAACTATGAAGTATGGTTGGAAGGATACATAGCTCAAAAGTTTTGGCTGTGGCGCATGTTTGGGTTATCCCACGATAATTAGAAACAATGCTACGGCAGCCCTTTTTGTGTACCGGAAAAAGCCAACAGGATTTCCAAAGAGCAGGAAAAACCCCAAGAGAAAGTGAAAGGTTGAAAATTTTAGCAAGGAGTGGAGCAAGCACGTCCTTACAGTTTATTAAAACAGAGGCAGGAATGCCATCTGGACCAGGAGTAAAAGAACGTTTCAACCCAAATAACACCTGTACAACTGTTTCAGAACTAACCGAAATATCGGAGAGATTAATTAAGTTCTCTGGCGTGTAGAGAAGCCCACCCTCAATAAGGTTAGGGTCACTAACCGGTGGCTCAAACATTTGGGAAAAATGTGCAGAGAATAGCTCACAGATCTCAACAGGCGTAGAGGCAGTTCGAGAATCAAGTACCATTTCATTAGGTAACGTATTGCACCCTCTTCGTATTCTAACAAATTGCCAGAAGGATGCTGGATCAGAACGGAAACGCGATTGCAGTCTACTCGAATAGGCCTCAAAACGAGCCCTGTTGTATAGTCGATGCGCAGAGGCAGCGTACTTAAATAAACGAAAGTTGAATGCAGATCGGTTCAGACGATACCTGCTAAGATATTTCATTCTATCCTTTTTCAGGTTGCGAAGAGTACGATTGGACCAGGGAGGATTAGGAGGGGAACGAAAAATAGGTGTACATGAAAGGAGTGCAGAGGTTAACAAAGCATTAAACGATTGGACAGCCTCGTCGACCGATGTACATTGATAAAAAAAAGACCAGTCGGAACGAGATAGAATTGAATTAAGTTTACGATAGTCTGTGAGCCGAAAATTATAACGAACACTCAATGAATTAAGAGCAGAAGGTAATACATTCCTAACCCTACTAGCCCTAAATAAAGAAGACGGTAACGCAATTTCTAGGGCAGGATGATGGGCATCCTGGGGCAGGAGCAGTGACGAAGCAGGATACACAGAACAACAAGCTGCTGCAGCAGAGTTGGAGAGCACCAGGTCCAAATAATGATTTAAATGGTTATGCACCCCGTTCAGCTGATAGAGTTCATGCAAGTTTAAGATATCCAAAAAGCAGGAACTGGATGTATTCGAAGAAATATGTGGCACATAATGTCTTATAGCTGAAGATGAATCTGGCCTTACTACGGTAGAAAGCGACCACTCTAACGCAGGTTGGTTGAAGTCGCCCAGAAGGATAAGATGATCATTCGGTTTCATTTGCATGTATGCATCACTGATGAAAGCAGAAAGGGATTCCAAATAGTTGCGGTCGCTGCTCAAATACGGTGGCACATAAACAATCCCCACATAAAGACGAAACTTAGAAAAGGAAACACGTATACATAAAGCTTCAAGCGTGGGTTGATTAATGTTAAGTGCCACAGAAGGATATCGAACGGAACATGCAAGTAGCACACCACCCCCACGCGAACGTTCATTGTTTAACCTGCTTCGATCGCAGCGGTATATGTTGTAGGCATCACTATCAAGGACCATGTTGGATGGAATCGATTCATTTAACCAGGTTTCAGTAAGGGCAAGCATTTCAAACCCTGATTCATTCGCAGAAAGGCGCAATTCATTGTATTTGGTGCGAAGGCCTCGAACATTTTGGTAATATATCACGAATGGGTCTATTAATTGTGAGCTGTTCTGTTGCTGAGATTGAATTGTGATTGAAGCCCCACCCCCGGTGATAACTGAGGCGGTGTGGGAGGAAACTCCAGTTGAATAGCTTCTAGGATCTCGGTCAACTGGGATGGTGATAGAATCCCGCGCTGTGAGGGTGGCGATCGATGTTCCAAAAAATGATCCGGATGAGCGGTAGTTTTTGGCACAGCTGAAGAGCAATTTTCACTATTTGTACGATGCGAAATAAGCTCAGAAGGGTCAAATCGAGCCCTTTCATGTACACGTTGCTTTGGTAGGCCACGAGCAACAAACTCCCGAACAGTAAGTGAAACTGGCCAAATAGTAGACTGCAGCGCAAGCTCCTTAAGAGATTTAGGAACACTCACTTTGAACGATATGAAGGACATCGAGTCCAGGTTCACACCCTTTTTCGTGAGACGGTAAACATTAATATCGTCCGTTGGTAGCACAGCTTTAAGCCACACACGCATATCATCAGCGGAGACATGCGATTTGATGTTCGTGAAGTATAACCATACTTTCTCGGCTATGCCCGTGTTGGTGGTGTTTTGGTTCAAAACAGGATCAGAAGATGCTTGTGTATTTGTTCGGTAGTTTCCAGCACTAACATCACTAGTCGGCTTAGTACGATGATTGTAGTGGTTACAGTTGTCAGAATCTACTACAGTGTTGGTATCGTTCGCAGCTTGGATATCAGCAGTGAGCTCCGTTGAGTTAGTAAATGTACGGCGAGCGGAAGCTGTTTTAGTCGTTCTGGATGTATTTGTGGCATTGAGCGACGATACATTAGTGGATGTGTGCGTAAGCGATGCGTTGCTAACAGACGGCTTAGCTAATATGGGTGCTAGCGCTCGCTTATCAACGAGAGCGAGGATCTCAGGAAGCAAATCGCTCTTGATAGCCGATCTAAGAGAAGAGAGAGATGATTCAATTGTGGTGAGAATATCTGCTTTCACCAATTCGAGTAGGGCTGCTATCTCACTTGTGAGAAGTGAATTTGTGCCATTGCGAAACTCGTGACATGTTTTGCACAACCACAATAACTGATTATTACGCCCAAGCTCACGAGTAGAATCACGAGACAACCCCGTGCAATGGGTGTGATGCTTGGAACCACAAACACCGGCACAGGACACCGAATTAGCACTATCGGTGGGTGCATTGCAGGTTGAGCACTGCATAACGATGACTCAGCACAAACTGATGAGTGACAGGAGCAGAAACGAAGCCAAACACTTTCTCGGCAAAAATGTTAAATTAACAGAAGAACTTCAGTGCAACTTTATATTAATCGAAGGCACGCACTAGCCAGCACGAACAACTCAGCAGCACCACTGTTGCAAATGTTGAAATTCCAGAAAATAGCACGGCAAAACAGCATAAAAAATCAGGAGCACGAGGAAGGCACATCCACTCAGCTTGACAGTCAATCTCTCTAATGACATTCATTACAACATCAACGATGTTACCCTCGCTTTACCTCCCAACAGTATCAGTCTGTTTACCGACGATGCAAAAATGTTTGCGCCTATTCACAACACAGGTGATTGTACATTCCTGCAAAACTGCATCGAAATTTTCTGTTCGTGGTGCAAGCGTAATGGGCTGACTATCTGCATCGAGAAATGCTACTTTGTGTCTTTTAGTCGATGCAGGAGCCCAGTCACTGGTACCTACTTCATGGACGGCACTGCAGTTAATCGACAGAATCATGCCAAAGACCTGGGCGTTCTGCTTGACTCTAGTTTGAACTTTAAACAGCATATCGATGACGTTGTAGCCAGAGGAAATCAATTACTTGGCGTGGTTATCCGTACAACTAATGAATTCCGCAACCCCATGTGCATCAAAGCTGTGTACAACTGTATCGTTCGTTCGGTTCTGGAATATTCGTGCGTAGTCTGGAGCCCAACTACCGCTTCTTCAATTGCTCGACTTGAGGCGATTCAACGTAAGCTCACGCGATATGCCCTACGCCTACTTCCCTGGCAGGATCGCAATAATCTTCCTCCGTATGCTGCGCGGTGTCGTCTTCTAGGCCTTGAACCTCTTTCGGTTAGAAGACGCAATGTACAGTGCTCTTTCATCGCTGGTTTGCTAAATGGCTCTATCGACTCATCACCTTTGTTGCATCGAGTCGATATCTATGCACCATCCCCAACACTTAGATCTAGAGAAGCTCTACGGCTCGCTCAACCCCGTTCCAGCGCTGATCGGTCTGACCCTATGTTCTGCATGTCGGCTGTCTTCAACACTGTCTCGGATTGCTTCGACTTCAACATCCCAACCCAGTGCTTCAAGGAACGTCTCTGGCTTCTGCTTTAGCCGTAGTGAATTGCGATACAATTCTTGGTTTTACTATTTAATTTTTTTTAATGTACTTCTACCTATCTCAACTAGGCCATGCGGCCCGTAAAAAAATAAAACAATAAATAATAATAATAATTTACAAGGCAATAGAAAAATGGAATTTTCCAAAAGTTTTTCTCGTCGTGTTTATTATGCCACAGTCGTTAAAATGCTTTTTGTGCAAATTAAGAGCGTTTCAATGAAAACTATATTTTTAAAATAAATTATTTTCATGCTTGAAAGTTACTTATTATTGAAGCGCTTTGGTATTTTTTAAATTATGATAATGTATTTCAACAGTGAAATTTTCTTTTCATGGATATCTGCTCATGCGCGAGCGATTTCAGATTCAGAACAAAATATTAATACTACATCATAATTTTCAAATAATTATCAACCATTATTATGACTTCATAATCATTACTTCTGTTATATATTTGGCTACCTCGTGGGTAGACCACTTTTTTATTTGGATTCCCAAGATGTCACAAAATACAATTTTTAGATCAAGCGTTACGCAGTTACGGGAGCACGTCCACTAGCGGATGAGAACGAAAAGAAAAGAGAACGCGTGGTGGGAACGACGGCTTTTTATAATCTTTTTAACGGGAAATAGTTTAGTCTGGCTAAGTTGGTAACTATTGCTCGAATTAGGGTGCTCGAATAAGGTTGCTTGAATTAGGTTGCTTGAATCAGGGTGTTCGAATTAGAGTGCCCGATATTTTGAATTGACGGTTGACGTCAGCTCCGGACTGTGGTGAGGCTATAACGTGGTCGCCACAGTGGTCCCCTGCTAGACTGGAGTTACCGGTAACGAACGGGGCTGATGACACGTCGCTGTGAACGCGTAACTCCGGTCGAGAAGTCGTTCGGAGGTGACGGCTCTGTCGGTGGTGGTGAAGCTGGTGGTGGTGGCGCTGATGGTGGTGAAGCTGGTGGTGGTAGCGCTGGTGGTGGTAGCGCTGGTAGTGGTGGCGTATACTCTGCTGCAGATGATGGCGTAAGCTGTGTCACTGGCTCGGGTTGCTGGAGTGAGTAGCACGGTTTCAGGCGGTCAATAGATATGTTAGTTGCCCTCTCGTTGATCAGAACTTCGAATGTCTTGTCACTACGCCTAAGCACCTTGTAAGGCCCTTGGTACGGCGGAGTAAGGGCTGGGCGGACGGTGTCATTCCGGACGAAGACGTGGCTGCATGTCCGAAGATTCGAATGGACGAAGGGTATTGCTTTGTCATGCCTGGTCGTTTGTGTTGGGCGAATGGTGTTCATGGCATACTTAAGCGACTTGGTGAACTCGGTGGTGTCTGGCAGGCTGGTCATCGGGCTGCTATTAAAAACCTCCGCTGGGATCTTTAGCGTGCTTCCATAAACCAGCTCTGCTGGCGAAGCTTTGATGTCGTCTTTGTACGCTGTGCGCAATCCAAGGAGTATGATGGGAAGGTGGTCGGTCCAATGAGCGGTGTTTTTGGTACAAATAGCTGCCTTCAACGTACGGTGCCATCGTTCTATCAAGCCGTTGGCCTGCGGATGATAAGCCGTTGTGCGTAGATGATTGATGCCCAGTAACTGGTTCAGCTCCGCGAAAAGCGTCGACTCGAACCTGCCTTGATCCGTGGTGATGAACGATGGAACGCCAAAGCGAGCTATCCATCCACTGAGTAGGGCCGCGGCTACAGTCGTTGATGTTATGTCAGGGATGGGAATAGCTTCTGGCCAGCGTGTGAAGCGATCGATGATGGTGAGGCAGTAACGATGTCCATTGCTGATCGGGAACGGTCCAACCAGGTCCAGGTTGATGTGTGCCAACCTAGCATCGGGTACCGGGTAGCGTCCTAGAGGACTGGGGGTATGGTGTTGCACCTTCGTAGCCTGACACGCTAAGCAGTGTCGGACGAAATCTCTCGTATCTCGGCGGATGTTCAGTCAGACGAATCTCTCCGTCATCAGCTTCGTGGTAGTTTTCGCTCCGGGATGACTCATCTGATGAACCGCGCGTAGTAGTTGTTGACGAAACGGTTTCGTGACATACAGACGAATGATGCCGGCGGGGCAATCGCAGAACAAAGCCTTGCTGCTGCCAGGTATTGGAACTCGTTGAAGGACCAGGTCCGTCCTTGTTTTCCCGCTGAGGATGTCGGCGAGCTCGGGATCTCGGGTCTGGTCTTCGGCCAATTTCTCGTAGTCGATGGATGTTGATGACTGGATGGGTTCGATTCGGGACAGCAAGTCGGCAGTGACGTTTTCCTGGCCTTCAACATGTCGGATGTCGGTGGTGAACTGGCCAATAAAGTCGAGGTGCCGTGCTTGTCTAGGAGAGGCCCTATCCACCGACTAGCGGAAAGCATAAACCAGAGGTTTATGATCTGTGTAAATATGGAAAGAGCGTCCTTCCAACTGATGACGAAAATACCGGACGGCCAAGTAAACAGCTGCTAGTTCGCGATCGTACGTGGAATATCGGCGCTGTGCGTTGTCGAACTTTCGGGAGAAGAAACCGAGCGGCTGCATCTGCCCGTCGATGACCTGATGTAAGGCGGCGCCGGCAGCGAAATCGGAAGCATCACACCACAGTGATAGTTCGGCGGATGGTACAGGGTGTACCAGCATGGTAGCCTGTGCAAGTTGACGTTTGCAGTCCTCAAAGGCCGTGTCGGTAGCTGGGGTCCAGGTCAGCGATGACTTATCTCGCCGTTTGTTGCCGGGAATCATCTCCAGGAGCGGTCCTTGTGCTCGCAGCGCGTGGGGGATGAAGCGCCTGTAGAAGTTGATCATCGCCAAAAATCGCTTAAGCTCCATGGCATTGTTTGGCTTCGGGAACTGACGTATGGTGTCGACTTTCTCCTCCAGTGGTAGGATTTCGGACGTAACACGGTGTCCCAGGAAGGAGATCTCAGGCTGGGCAAACTCGCACTTCGCAAGGTTGATGGTCAAACCGTGCTGCGTGAGGCGAGCAAATAGCAGTCGCAGGTGTTCGCGATGTTCTTCTGGTGTCTTCGAGGCCACTATAATGTCGTCGATATAGGGAAACACAAAGTTCAAGCCGCGTAGCACATCGTGGATTAGCCGTTGGAACGTCTGCGCCGCATTGCGTAATCCGAAGGGCATCGTCACGTACTCAAATAGGCCGAAAGGGGTGATGATCGCTGTCTTCGGGATGTCATCCGGATGGTTGGAGATCTGGTGGTAGGCTTTCTGTAGATCCACCTTTGAGAAAACGGTTTTTCCTCCCAGTTGCATCGTGAAGTCTTGTAGATAAGGCAATGGATACCGGTCAGGGGTGGTACGCGCGTTGAGGGACCGATAATCACCGCACGGACGCCAGGAACCATCAGCCTTTTTAACCACATGCAGCGGGATGGCCCAACTGCTACTGCACGGTCTGCAAATTCCTAGCTGCACGAGGGAGTCGAATTCTTCTTTGGCTGCTTGGTACTTGTCGGGTGGAAGACGACGCGAACGGGCGAAAGTTGGAGGACCCGTTGTTTCGATACGATGTACCACCTCGGATTGCATCCGCACACCCGGTGAGTTTGTGATGAGCGTAGGAAACTCGTTCAGCAGGTCGGCCAGCGGTGAATTTGCGTCGCACACCTTGACAGCGGTTTGTCGAGTGGTATCCGGAAGTCCTGGCACACATAGGTTGGTTTGGGCATCCACCAAACAGCGCTGTCGAAGGTCTACTAGAAGATGGTAATGGCAAAGAAAGTCCGCTCCAATGATAGCAGAACTTACGTCCGCGATAATAAAATTCCACACAAAGGGGCGGCGTAAACTAAAATCAAGTGTACGGAGGGACTCACCAAATACCATGATCGGAGTACCGTTGGCTGCAAACAGTCGCATGGTGGACGGCGTCGGAGGGGTGTAGTTGGCTGGCTTCGGTAACACGGAGACATCGGCACCAGTATCGATCAGGTAACGCTGGTTGGTTTGTCAGTCGATCACCATTAACCGACTGCTCACAGGTGAGATGGTAGCCACCTGCGATCCGATATCTCCAGCGTATCCTCAGGCTGAAGACGACGGCTGGCCGACGCGCTGGCTGACAGGGGCTGGAAACGAACAGGGCTGGCGGCAGGTCCGGGCGGCTGTCCCGTAACGTCGATGGTAGTAGCACTCTCCTTCGGATGGTTCTGTACCGACACGAGATGCCACTGGTGGACGTGAGCGCGGTCGACTTTGGCGTTGGTCACGGTTACGACACTCTGTGATGAAGTCGTAAAGTTGCTGTGTGAGTTCGTCCACCTGGCGCGAAATGCGTTGCTCGAAATCGTTGGATGTGGTGCGCACCCCGGCTACGGCATGGTGCACAATGGTGTTGTTGGATGCGGACAGGCACTCCACCATAGTATCGGCGACGACAGCTTTCTCAGTTACACTTCCGGGTGCAGCAACGACGGCCGATTGCACATGTAGCGGAAGCTTGTTGATCCAAAGGTCGGTGAGGAGCGTACTTGCCAACGTGTCGCTGGAGGCTCGGTGCATTTCAGCTAGCAGCTGGGATGGCTTGCGGTCCCCTAAGTCCATGCCGTATAGGAGACGATGGAGGCGGCTACGCTGGGATTCCCCGAAATGCTGAAAGATGTTCCGCTTGATGTAATCGTACCGTTCCGTCGCAGGTACATTCTCGATTATCGGCTGGATCTCGTTATACACTCGAAGAGGAATTTGGGCCATCAATGCGTGGTAGCGCTTATGGTCCATTTTGGTGGTGATTCCGGTCGCGGCGAACCAATGCTCCAGTGCACAAAAGTATGCAGGCAAATTGTGCAGATCCATTTCGGGTACACTCAGTCGAACGGCTTGTGCTGCTTCCACTCGAGGATCACTTGCCGTTTCTGCTCCTGTCATAGCATTTGTTGCTTGGCACGTGCCAGTTCTCGCCGTGTTCACCGGGGGTGCATCGTGCGTTGCCGCTTGGGGAGCGGGTTGACGTTCTGGACTATGTTGCATCATCTTTTATTCGCTTGCGAGCACGTGGTTTCACGAGAAGCGAGAACAAAAGAAGTAACGTGGTAGTCGGGAGCTGGTTTTTCTTCAGCAAGACAAAAATGGCGGCTGTCGATGGCGTGTGGTGATTATTGGCGTAATGGCCTACGCGATCATGCCGGCCTTTTCAGGACTTGAGTACCACGTAGCCGGATAGTCACCCCTTGCTACGGCGGACGGTTCATACGCGGTTAGAACCCACGACTGGCATGCTGTTAAGATGTGCGGAATGATGGCGGTGCCGCGGGCCCGCTCCTATCCAGCGGGCAACTTGCAAACTGCCACACTGTATCCTGCCCGATGCATACGCTGCAGGCAGGGGGAAGGATGCAGCTCCACAATAAAAAATAACATCGTCATGAACACCTTCCTTTCTTTGACCGATGGATCATAACATTCCGGAGGAATACACATTTGGCGACAGTGTTGCACACACACGCACACTCACACACTTGCACAGACGGCTCAGCCTATCCATGTAATCTACGACATACGAAAGGAAAAACATAGTGTCACATAAAGTTATGGTTTATGCAATAAGGTTTAAGCTTTTCTATGCACGGCCATGGCCACCTGTGTTGCGTGCGCTACTTCGAAATAGGGTTCTGCGCGTTGCACAGCAAACCCTCCAGCGTGAGCTAGCGATTCGTTAGTTATTTTTACATTGCAGCGATTGAACTCATTGCGCTTTTTTGGTTTTATTTGTGAAAAATCAAATGCAACGCCGCAATGTTTGTTAACGGTTTTTTTAAGCGCCACAACAGCTCGCGAGCATTGACCACACGCGTGAAAGAGATAGCGCTATGGAAGGAAAAAGCACGGACGACGGCTGACAGCGATTGGCCGTCTGACGCACCAACACATCCAAACCTTCGACAGCGCGCTCAGGCGAGGGGTAGGAAGCAGAGCCAGGGACGGGTAGCTCGAAACGCTGCTCGACAAATTTGCCGTAGGAGGGAAAAAGAAGGCCTGAGAAAATGTGCGAAAGGGCATGATTTCTTCCGTCGCTTTGCACAGGGGGAGGGTGTTCGAATTAGAGTGCCCGATATTTTGAATTGACGGTTGACGTCAGCTCCGGACTGTGGTGAGGCTATAACGTGGTCGCCACATATACATCGCGTATACACCGCGCGTATCCAACCACGATGTGTAAACCGCTGTGACATTTTGACGCGCGGCTACAGATATGGAAATGAAGGAAGAGGAAAATAGAAAGAGGAATTGGCGGCACGCTCTTGCGCGTACGAACAAGCAAACAGAGTGGTCGAGTTTCCTTACATATTTCCGAAAAGATATAACAAAGTGGCGACGAGGACCGGAGTAACAACCCGCAGTATGGCGAACGACGATGAACCTCGACCGACTACAAGTGCTGCAAATGCTACAAATAGCAGCAATACTGCTCAGGCCCCCCGTCACTCATGTAAATTTCGCATTCGACGACTTTGAAATGGCAAAGTATAAATGGAGTCGATGGGTAGAAAGAATCGAAACAGCGTTTGGGATATACGCTATAAAGGATGTAGGGGTCAAGAAAAATCTTCTTCTTCATCACATGGGAGATGAAGCATACGATGTGCTGTGCGACAAAATAGCTCCGAAACGACCACGAGAATGTGAGTACAGTCTGTTCCCGACTTACACGGTTCTCGACTAACGCGAATTCGGAGATACGCGGTTTTATAAATTTGGGGCCCTTCACGATTCTAGTCAGTTTTTTTGTATGGAATTTGACAGTTGGAAGCTGAAATCACGTAAACGCTCCGTACAAAACCACATACAAAACTAACCTGCAATTTTCAGTCTAGATTATTCTAACCTGAAAGCTAGAATTAGA
Source organism: Anopheles merus (assembly GCF_017562075.2). Taxonomy (NCBI): domain Eukaryota; kingdom Metazoa; phylum Arthropoda; class Insecta; order Diptera; family Culicidae; genus Anopheles; species Anopheles merus. The sequence continues at coordinate 22,659,479 of NC_054081.1, forward strand.
TTCGAGTGCCTGCTCGAAAAAATGGCAAAACACGGCCCGCTGTGCAAAGCGACCCCGCTACGCAAATTCGAGCAGTTTCCAGCGCAAGAAATGTACCAAAGTCTGCGCTGGCCAGCGCAGATTTTGGCCCAATCCCCGCGTGGGACTTTAGCGATTCCTGCGCAGGCCTGCGCCGGGTTAGCGCCATCTATTGGCGAAATGGACGAACTATTTATGGCAGCGGAGCAAAAAAAAACGGTCAAGAAATTTTAAAATATTGGCGCCCATTTTTTCGTCCGCTCGTTCTCCCTCCCTCACCCTTGCCATGCCTTACTTACGCTTCTGCCCGTGCCTTCCGCCGCCAGCTGATTGGCTGTTGCGGTGTATGCGTTGATACTCATATGTGCATTGCGGTTGTGTATTGTTATTGGTGGGTGTTAGCATTTATTAATTTGTGTGTCACCTTGAGACGCTGTGGGAGAAGCTGGATTGGGATTCAAAGTGTTATCGATGTATTGATGGTTTATTTTATTTCGTGCCGCTGCTGATGAGACCATTCGATGCCCGTGCCAATTGAGGGTGAAGAAGCCTATTTAAAACAAGCGTAGGAGAACGTCTAACACTAATCTAATTTTTTTTTGAACATGTTTGACGCTTCAACGACCTTCTAAGCATCTTGTAGCACAGTGTATAGTGGCAATATTTTTTTTTTTAATGTGCCGAAATCTGTCTCGAGTTTTCGGGTCTCGATACACACACACACAGCGCGGGGAAACTAGCCGTTCACTCTATCATGTCGCGATCCCCCACCCCGCCCGGCGCTAGGGATGAGGATGCTACAAGAAAGCTGAACCAACCGTTCTATCGATAAGGTAGCCGTAATCGATCATGCGTGGAGGGGGGGGGGGGAGTGCTCGCGAGCGCGCTTTCGTGGGTGCGTGCTGGCGTGCGCGCTTTCATGCTCGCGGGCGCGCGTACGTGCGTGTGTGTGTGCGTGCGTGCGTGCTGGCGTGCGCGCGTTCATGCATGTGTGCGCGCGCGTATGTGTTCGTATGTGTGTGTGTGTGTGTGTGTGTGTGTGTGTGTGTGTGTGTGTGTGTGTGTGTGTGTGTGTGTGTGTGTGTGTGTGTGTGTGTGTGTGTGTGTGTGTGTGTGTGTGTGTGTGTGTGTGTGTGTGTGTGTGTGTGTAAGTGTGCGTGCAGAAACCCCACAACTGTTTGTAGCCGCAGTGGATGAAAAAAATGTACGCATTTTTGACTTCGCTACCTGAGCGACAACACAACCATTGGATTGGCACCACCATCTTTGCGACCGGCTCTGCTGTTGGGGGTATCAAAAAGACACACGATCGAAGCAAACGTGCGTGTGATATGTAGCACATTTATTTCTAATTCTGCTAGCGGACGCAAGTGGAAACAACATTTTGAATTGAACTGATACAAAAGAGGATTCTGGATTTGTTTATTACGGTGCGCGTATGGTGCTGCACCTGTTCGTCCAGAATCTGGCGGCTTTGGAGTAGTTATCATGACGCCGATTGACCGGCAATGCCTTGGTTCATGGATCGGTGGGTTCATGTTTTGATCGAGTGCATTCCGTGCATTTGTCGCATCACAGCGGTAGCCCGGCAGCAACAAAGTCAAGACAAACTCTTACCCGGGTGCACTGCTATGCTAAGTTTTTATTGTTATTATTATTATTTTTATTTTTATTATTATTATTATTATTATTATTATTATTATTATTATTATTATTATTATTATTATTATTATTATTATTATTATTATTATTATTATTATTATTTATTATTATTATTATTATTATTATTATTATTATTATTATTATTATTATTATTATTATTATTATTATTATTATTATTATTATTATTATTATTATTATTATTATTTTTATTATTATTATTATTATTATTATTTATTATTATTATTATTATTATTATTATTATTATTCTTATTCTTATCTAATTTTAGGGCCTGTGACCGATGATCGTAGGGGTCCTATGGGCAACCCCCCCCCCCCCCCCTCCCCCCCCATCCCCCGGCAATTTAAATATACTGTAATAACGCAACAGCAACGCTCATATATAGACGCTCATATTGACGCTCCGTGTTTACATTTGTGATAAACGGTTGTTTTGAGTCCATTACTCGCTAAGTTGTGTGTGATCGGTTGCTGTGTAGTGTGTGGATCCGTGTTAACAGCAGTTTGTTTATCACCATTAATATAAACCTGTTCTGGCTGCATTTATAATTACGTATTTTGCCAACAAGCCAAAATTCACCCATATCAACATGTCTGCCGTGTGTCCTGTTTGTAATATCGATATTGGCAATACAGAGCACTACGTGTGTGATGGTATTTGTAAGGGCATTTATCATTGCGGCTGTCTGGGTATCAACAACACCTGTATCAAGGAGCTGAAACGCTCAGCTACACCCCTATCCTGGTTCTGCGGTCAATGTAAACAAAATCGTCAAGATAGTAAGTCAGTTATTGAATCCATATTCAACACTGCAATAGCCGTTATAAAGAAAAATGTTTTAGGGCATCTCGATCAACAACTCTCGACAATGTTAGAAACACACAAGAACGATGTATTAGTGTCTCTACGTCAACAACTAGCAGATGCACGAGCTGTGTCCTTAGCACCAACACCCACTTATACTGCACCATCACTAATACCTTCATATGCCACTGTAAATTCATCAAATACACCACGACATGAACGCACTGATCACACCACAGATGAACATCAATTAGCAAGTGCACCTAAGCGGAGATTGGTTGACCGCTCACCCCCAACCCATAGCCTCCGCCTGTCCCTCCAACAAGGCATGGTACAATCAGGAACTGCACTGAGAACGGTACCTTACCCAGCACAGCGCCGATTTTGGATGTTTGTCTCACGTCTCTCACCTGATACAACAGAAGATGAGTTAATGTCATATGTACGACAAAAACTAGGTATAAATTTCATTTCATTTCATTTCATTTATTTAATACAATATCTGCCATCAAGGCTAAATATAATGGACTTAAAACTAAATTGATGTGCTAGTGTTCAAGCTGCTACCAAAAAATCGTATCTCAGTAACTTTTATATCATTTAAAATCGGATTTCCTGAATCATTTCGAGATCAGGCATTATCCCCGTCCATTTGGCCAATAGGTGTGGTGTTCCGAGAGTATGAGAGACGCACAGTAAATGTTCAAAACGTTTGGCGGCCCACGATCCCAAACACTCCACAAATAATTCCCGTCACAGAATCACAGACGACAACAATTGGGTCCACACCCCAATCTTCACCAACACCATTACAACAGCCACAACCGATAGAACAACATCCACAGACACCGGAACAACACATATAACCGAAATATATTATCAAAACGTCCGAGGACTAAAAACTAAAACAAATGATTTTAAAGTATCACTTACTGAAAACGATTATGAAATTATTTCCTTAACTGAAACGTGGCTAGATGAACATGTTCCAACTAGTTTATTGTTCACTAAGGATTACAATGTATACCGCATGGATCGTAACGAAATGAACAGCTCTCACTCTCGAGGAGGTGGCGTGTTGATCGCTGTACGTTCAACAATAGTATCTCGTGAGTGCCGAGTTCCGATTGGGTCGCTCGAAATGGTGTGGGTGAGAATACAACTCATCAGAAGCTCTCTCTTCTTAGGGTGCGTTTACATTCCGCCTTACCTCAGCGCCAGCGATGAAACGTTTCAATGCTTGTCATATTCAATCGACAAAATTCACGACATTATGAGACCAAACGATAAACTGATAATACTTGGCGATTTTAACCAAAATCGAATTGAATGGAGTAGTGGTTCTGCCCAAAGCGCTATAGGTGATAATCATATAATTGATATCATTGATATGTACCTGTTAAAACAAATCAACAATGTGAAAAATCAAACTGGACGAATATTAGATCTTGTATTAGCTGATGACAACTTAGCAAATCTTATGACCGTTAAACAATCTAACTCTACAACATATTTATTACCTGCTGATAATTATCATCCACCTCTAGTCATATGTGTCAAAATGGAAAAAACCTCTGCTCCGCGTGCTTGTTCTAACAGCAACCAACGAAAACTGAACTTCTTTAAAGCCAACTATACTGCACTTAACACTGAAATAGCAAATACGAATTGGAACTTTCTATATGGTGAAGGAATCACAATCGACGACGCAGTCTTAAAATTCAACGAAACATTAACAAATGTCATAAGTAAAACAGTTCCTCAAAAAAAATAAACCACGCAAACCACCCTGGGGTAATCGCCTTCTAGCAGACATGAAAAGGCGAAGTAAAACAGCGTTACGAAACTTTGAGCGTCATAACACAGTTACAAACCGAGAACAACATCGTATTGCGTCGAGAAGATACCGTGCATACAACAGAATGCTTCATGAAAATTATATTACTCGTGTCCAAAACAACCTTCGTAGAAATCCAAGAGCATTTTGGTCATATATAGACTCAAAACGAAATAACAGACAAAGTATTACAGAACTGTCATACAATGGTACCACTGCATCGTTAGAAAGTGACATTTGTGAGTTGTTTGCTTCTCGGTTTCGTGATATATTCAGTCCTCGCATTATTGATCAAGAAAAAATTAACGAAACCACTTGTAACACTCCTGCTGACATGTTAGAGATGCCATTAATTGAAATAAATTGCAAAATGGTAGAAGCTGCAGTAATTAAATTAAAAATGAACTATAATCCTGGTCCAGATGGGATTCCATCTGTTGTACTAAAGAAATGTGTCATCACCTTATTGCCGTATATGACACAATTATTCCGGATCTCATTCTCTTCCGGAACGGTCCCGAAGATCTGGAAAACTTCCTGGATGACGCCCCTGTTCAAAAAAGGCGATCCGAACCTTGCAGAGAGCTACAGAGGAATTACGTCAATGTGTTCATGTGCTAAAGTGTGTGAAATAATTTTTCATGAGATCCTGCTGAATGCATCTCGGCATTATATCTGCAACGAACAACATGGATTCATGCCGAAGCGTTTAACATCCACAAATTTGGTAAAATTTGTCTCGGATTGTTTGAGTGGCATGGATATTGGCCTACAAACAGACTGTGTGTACACAGATCTGAAAGCAGCGTTCGACAGCATATCACACGATATGCTGCTCGCAAAACTAAAAAAACTAGGACTAACCGAGAGTTCTCTCACTTGGCTTCAATCTTATTTAATAGACCGACTATATTGTGTAAAATTTGGACAAGTTGTATCAAATCCGTTTTACTGTACATCAGGTGTGCCTCAGGGCAGTAATCTTGGACCGCTACTTTTTCTGTTATATATTAATGATGTGAGTTTTGTCCTGCGTGATGTGAAATTTTTAATGTATGCCGACGACATTTAGTTATACTCGTTTTCCAAAGACACTAATTCCCTCCAAATGGCTCTGGACTTATTCGATAAGTGGTGTAAGCGTAATATGTTATGTCTGTGTATTGAAAAATGTGTCGTTGTGTCCTTTACTCGTGCACGTCTACCAGTCTCACATAGCTATAGGATAAACGGACAGCTTCTTCAGAAGAAAAGTGAAATACGTGACCTAGGTGTTCTACTTGACACAAAACTGACTTTTAAAACGCATTATGAAGATATCATCAAGAGAGCAAACAGAACTCTAGGTTTATTGTTTAAAATGACGAGGGAATTCAACGATCCAGTGTGTTTGAAAACTTTGTACTGTGCATTAGTTAGGCCTATATTGGAGTACTGCTCAATTGTTTGGTGTCCATCTGCAGAAGTTTGGAAAGAGAGAATGGAAAGAATCCAACGCAAATTCACACGTTTTGCGATACGGCGACTTCAGTGGAGTGATAGTAACACTTTGCCACCATACCATTCGCGTCGTTTACTGCTAGGATTAGAGACTCTCGCTGATAGAAGAAGAAATGCGCAAGCCTTGTTCATTGCTGACCTACTTTGTGGAAATATTGACTGTCCGGAAATATTGGAACAAATAATTTAAATGCAAACAGGCCAACCACCAGAAATCGACAATTATTAAGAACTAATTTTAGAAATACGCAGTACGGATCTAATGAACCCATTACGGTAATGATGCGCGAATTTAATGCACTTGCAGGACATTTTGATTTTAATGAAACGACACGACAATTTAGAGAGCGAATACGATTTGTATAACATTTAGTCTTTACCTATTACTATTATTATTATTACTAAAGCTTGTGTAACCATTATAAGGCGGACTCGCAACTAAGAAATACAATACAATACAATACAATATACTGTTCATTCTCCCAACGGCTGTGTGCCAGTACCCCCTCCTGCCGGTCATCAGCTACCATTTACAGGGTCCTCAACTCGTCTTTCCGCCTAGGGCTCCCGATTCCACTACTCTGCCACTGTCATGAACACCTTCCGTTCTTTGACCAATGGATCATAACATTCCGGAAGAAAACACATTGGCGAAAGTGTTGCACACACACGCACGAACACCGATGCGCAGACGGCTCAGCATATCTGTGTAATCTACACCATACGAAAGCAAAAAAGCTAAGTGTAACAAAGTTATGCTTAATGCTTAACACGTTCAGCACAATGACATGGCCCAGGGACTGCTAGTGAACTTTCCAGTATGCCGGTTTCACAATCAGCTTGCGGTCTAGATGGCGGCAGAACGGAATGTTGATGAAAACTAGCGCCGAGCTGAACGTGTTAATGCGAATTAGGGTTCAGCGTTTTGCACAGCAAACCCTCCAGCGTAAACTAGCGATTCCTTAGTCATTTTTATATTGCAGTGTTTGAACTCATTGCGCTTTTTTGGTTTGATTTGTGAAAATGCAACTTCATCGCTGCAATGTTTGTTAACAGCATTTTTAGGCGCCACAACAGCTCGCGAGCATTGACCACACGCGAGAAAGAGATGGCACTATGGAGGGAAAAGGTACGGACGACGGCTGACAGCGATTGGCCGTCTGACGCACCAACACATCCAAACCTTCGGCAGCGCGCTCAGGCGAGGGGTATGAGGCGGAGCCAGGGACGGGCAGCTCGACAAATTTGCCGTTGGAGAGAAAAGGAAGGCATGAGAAAATTCTCCGAACGGCATGATTTCTTCCGTCGCTTTGCACAGCGGGGATAAAAAACTGTGCTGATTGCCAATCTACATGACCGGAACCATCAAAAGTTCCCTTACAAAAGTTCCCTGTTGGGGAAACCAACGGATCCGTTCGAAAGAGTTCATGTAGACTTTGCAGGACCTTTCATGGATACACCTGTGGACATAAAAATTGGAACTTTTTTTCTGACTGAAAGAGATAGTTCTTTTCATAATTTTTTAGTAGCCCTGAAAAGAGCTGATTAAGTGGTGGTTGGGTGGTGGTGTTGCGGTTTTCCACAGAGCGAAAACACATTCTAACGGTCAATGTGATTACCATTATTGTCTTTCAATGCCTTGCAGCGAGTAGCCATATCCGTGATGAGATTCTGGCATCTTTCTGGAGGTATGCGTTTCTACAATTCCTCGCAGCGTTTCCATAGCTCATCGGCTGAGGATGCATGCTGGTTCTTGAGCTTGTCCTTAAAAATCGACCACAGATTTTCATTCGGATCGAGGTCAGGACTCAATGCAGGCCACGGTAGAACTTGCACATCCTGGTTTGCCAAATAACATCCAACTGTTCGTGATGTGTGCTTTGAGTTGTTATCATGCTGAAAAATGTAATGCTCTTCGTCGCCGAATGTTTGTCGAGCGTATGGCAACATCTTACGACTAAGTATTTTTCTGTACCCTTCCGAGTTCAGTGTCCCGTTGATACGGAACAAAGGACCCGTGCCGTGCCAGGAGAAGCAACCCCACACCATTACGTGGCCGCCTCCATGACTAAGGGATTTTATCGTATTTTTCGGATGATACGCCTGATTGGGAAAGCGCCAGACGTATTTAATTTGTATATTTATTAAATGATCGACGGACCTCATAAGGCCTCTCGATATATGTAAGGGTACAATAGGAATATAACATAATTAGTCACACGCTTTACAATAACACAATAATAACAACAATAACAATTACAAGGACGCTAAAGATTCTGGCGAGAGGCGCGAAGTAAATTAATGCGACTCAACACATTTGCTATCGTCATGCCGGGCTCATACGCATCAGATTCCGCATTCAGAGCAAGACATATACGCAAAAACGGGTCTCGGGAGGCGAAGGCGGTCCTTGTCTCTGGGATGGCCAGTATCGCCCGAGGGCGGAGGTTTCTTCCAGGCACGTACAGCTGTATCGACGAGAGCAAAACCGGACAATCGATGCTACTATTGAGAAGCCCAACGATAAAAGCCAGCCTAGCATTTCGTATTCGGTCGTCGAGTTGGGGTAACCCGAGCAATAAACACCTTGTTGTGTAGTCGTTGTTGCTGCCCCACGAACGGAGCGCGAAACGGGTAGCCCTACGCTGGATGGACTCCAAGCGCGCAACCCCCCGAACAGAGAAGGGCCACCACACAACGCTGCCATACTCCAGCACTGATCGAATAAGAGCACAATAAAGAGTTTTGGTGCAGATTGGGTCAGAGAGCTCGCAAGTCATGTTAACGACTAAACCTCACAATTGACTGCATCTTGTCACAACGTGATCAAGGTGTTGCTCAAACGTGAGTCTCGCGTCGACGAAAACACCCAAGTCCTTGACACAATCGGCTCTCTGCAAAATTTGTCCGTTTAGCGTGTAGTCGAAATGCACTGGAGAGCGCGAACGGCTGATGGTGATGGTAACACACTTATCAACACAAATGGTTAAGGAGTTTCGCGTGCACCAGTGATCGAATTCTTCTAGTGAAGCCTGGAGTATGCGATGGTCGTCTGGTCCCTGGATTTGCCGAAAGATTTTGGTGTCGTCCGCATAGAGCAGGTGATTATCCGCAGGAAGGATCGTGGAGACATCATTTATATAAAGGACAAATAGCAAAGGTCCCAAGTTGCTGCCTTGAGGGACGCCAGAAGAAGCACGGAGGGATCTAGATAAATGGGGACCCATCCTAACCGAATAAGTGCGGCCCATTAGGTATGATCTCAGCCAAGCAACTAGGGGATCTGGGAGGCCTAGTCTGTCGAGTTTTGCTAGTAATATGACGTGAGATATCCTATCGAAGGCGGCTTTTAAATCGGTGTAAATGACATCTACTTGAAGGCGAGCATCAATGGATTTATGGCAGCTACTGACGAATTGCATAAGGTTTGTGGTTGTTGATCTGTTAGGGACAAATCCGTGCTGATTCGGGCTGATGTAATTGCGGGCAGAGGCCAGTAACGGTTCATAAACAAGCAGCTCAAGCACTTTTGCAATGGCACCTAGCGATGTAATGCCGCGATAGTTAGAAGCCTCATTCTTGCAGCCTTTCTTATGGATTGGTGTTAACCATGAGACCTTCCAGGAGACATGAAAGGTGCATGAACGTAGTGATTCCTCGAAGATTTTTACTAGTATCGGAGCAATCGACGCTTTGCACTTTTTCAGGATCACTGCCGGGATGCCATCAGGGCCGGCGGTGTAGGACATCTTTAGGCGGTCTATGGCGCGGGTGACTGACGAGGTATTAATGACCGGAAGCATGGGACGAAGTGCGTCTGCGGGTGTGTTAGTAAGTGCAGCATGAAGAGCCTCGGGGTGCATGTTTTCAGAAACAAAAGTGTCCTCAAAACGTGTAGCAAACAATTCGCACATATCTGGGAGTGTGCAAGCTCGATTCCCCTTGTAGCGGATCAAACCTGGGAAACCGGAAGATTTGCGCTTATTGTTTGCGTAGGTCCAGAAGTGTTGAGGATGCACGCGCAGCTTTTTTTTCTATATTACGTAGGTACCTGCGGTGGCAGATTCTGTTATAACGTCGATAAAGTACGTGGACGCTATTGTGGTAAACCCGCAAAGCGGGACACCTTCGATCACGCGAGTTACGATATGCAGCACGTTTCGCTCTTTTCAATGTACGTAGTGTGCGGTCACCCCAGGCCGGACCTCGATGCGGCTTTTTGACGGGGACGCAATCGTTAAGTGCCGTTCGCATAAACTGAGAGAAATCATCGACAGCATGGTCAAGAGTTAAAAAGTTCGAGCAGTCAAAAGATTCGTCATATTGTGAGATCAATCTCTCAAGCTTAGGCAAATTAATACGACTAAAATCGAGCCGCCTTTCCGCAACATTAGATGGTAGTTGGGCGTTAGGAGTATCAATGTTGAGATTGAACTCCAATGGTGGATGGTGGTGGTCGACCGGTAGTAGGGGGGTATCAGAGGTCCGTATGGACGATGAGGCTGAAACAGCTGGCCAATTTGCATAAATCAGATCAAGAGTTCTGTTCAGATAGCTTTTGTTGTTGTTGAGTTGATATAAAGCGTTCAGGTGCAATCCGTCAATTAATTGGGCACATCGTGTTGATTGAGTGTGAGGCTCGAAAAAACTAAAAGCCGTATCTTGTTCGACAGGTGCAGGTGACCAAGAGAGAGTAGGCTGATTAAAGTCACCGATGAGTAAAAATCTATCATCCGGACATAAGGAGGCGCAAATTTCATGACCCATTTTAGCAATTCATTTATTTTCGTCTCGTCTGTGCTGTGATTTGGTGGAAGATAGACTGCAGCAATATACAAACGATGGTTGCTTAGCTGAATGCAGATGCAAGTTACCTCGAGTGTCTGGGACAGCACATGATTCGCGTACGACGAGAGAGAAACACTGCATGCAATTAGAACACCACCCCTGCGAGAGTGAGAGCTATTGGTGGTATCTCGGTCGCGACGGTTAATACGATACTCATCACCAAACAAGAGAGCGGTGGGAATAGAGGTATCAAGCCAGGTTTCGGTAAGCACCAATACATCGTATTCAGTCTCCATTACCGATAAGCGGAACTCATCGGCTTTAGAGCGCAGACCACGCACATTTTGATAAAACACGGTTATACGCGTCGCTTGATCGCTGGGTGCTTGATGTAATGAGTGTTAGTAGCTGGTATGTTGGAAATGACGGAGCTTATCGTAGATGGTGAGTGTATGGTGAGTGTCTGTGTTGTCGAAGGGGTTGCTCGGACCGTGTGAGTATCATATGACTGCGCTGCTGTGGTGCGGTTACTTCGGAAAAAATTGAGCCATTGTAGTTTGACGCGTTTTTGCTCGTGATGTGGACGGAAGAGTAGGTGAAGTAAGAGTGCGATTCATATCGGTTGGTGAGTATTCAGCTTGTGTCTGCCAAGGTTCACGGATAAGTGCAGGTGAGTAAGGATTGTTGTGTTGGATGCGAGACTGTTGTGGTAACAGTGAGAGCTGAGTGGAGGGCTGTGGTGCTACCGGAGAATGTTAAGTGCGGGATTGTTGCGGTAGTGATATGTAAGTGTTCGTGTGATGTGTTCATGCTTGAAGAGATCGCGGCGGGAGAGAGATGAACTCACGCACACCAAGCCCGGCCGGCCAAGAGGCTGCGTTAAGCGCCTTGCTACGAAGGACAGCGGGGATCCTGACCTTGAATGTTATCGCACTCAGGGAGTTAGGAACCGTTCCAGCTTTTAATAGGCTAAAAGCGATTACGTCTGAGGTGTCCAGCTGCGAACTCACCATCGAGATAACTCGTTCAGTGGTGACGGATGCAACCAGTCTTGATAGGTGCAGCCACAGGTATTCAGTTTTTGGTATTTGTGACACAGTTGGTATAGGAGCTGAGATGGTATTGGTGCCTGTTATAATAGGTGGTAGTGAAGGTCGATCGATCCGGTGAGTGTTGTTGGTATTTGTGATGTTTGAGGTTGCTGCACTGTCAACAAACATGGTATCCGAGGATGCAACTACTTCGCGGAATAATCTCCGTCTTTTTCCGTTAGGAAGTGCATCCGGGGGAATTGGTTGCAGTGCTGGAAGGATGCTGAGTGGGACGCGGCAAATCCGGCAAAGCCATCCCGAATCTCTTGCACTACCGGTGGGACTAAGCTGGACTTCATTGCTTCAACGGCAGCTGTGAGGGCGGCTTGAAAGCCAACTTGCATACCCGTACCCTTAAACACTTTGCTTCGCGGATTACCGCTTCGCGGATTAGTACACGCAATGCAACTTCAGTGCAGCGAAGGCATCCTTTTCACTTCGTCGATCACTGATATGGGCACTTTCGTGCACGCCAGATGGTAAGTACCCTCACAATACAGGCACGTAATTGAGCCTTCAACCGGGCCCAATGCATCAGAACATGCATGACACACGTCCTCCAATTTAGATGCAACCTGCGGATGAACGTCGAAGGAGCCACGAATAGAAGCCGAAAATATCGTGAACACAGGAGTTATCGTCAGGAAAGCAATACTAGGATCGCGGGAACTGCACTTATGGACTCAGCAAAACTAGAATCAGTTAGAACGAAAACCGATTACACGGGTGAAATCGTGTATAAATTCGGAGCGTTAGCAGTAAACACACTAAGTTGGCAGCTGTCAGAACTGATATAATGCCGTCCGAACCATCCAGATTGATTCTGGACTCATCCGAAAAAATTATTTTGCTTCACCGAAAGATGGATGCAGCTAAATGTTCTTCGGCAAACCGAATGCGCGCTTCTACGTGGTGCGGCTGCAGCTTACGAACCTTTCGTGGTCTTCGGGCACAGAACCCAGAGGCGTGTAAACGGCGAGACACCGTTTTCGCCGAAACTTGCAATCCAAGCTCCTGCTTGATACGAGCGCAAGTTTTGAAAGGGTCCGCCCTGACATTTTCAAAATTCTGCGCGTCAACGCTAGTTGTAGTTTTTCACGGACGACCGGTCGATTTACCCGTAGCCTGGCTACGAATGGCGTTGTCCACAAACGTTCGCGAACAGCGGAACGCCTTGCAGATTGTCTTTATTGGGACGTTCTCATGAAACAGCCTCTGAATGTGTTTTCGCTCCTCTGGTGTGCAGTGCTTACCGCGACCCATGATGATTTTGTGGATTTTTTAACAGCATCCTTATACCTTGACCACTGACTGAAGAATTGTTGTTGTTTGAATAGTTTATAGAGGCTTTGGCTCCAACGGAGTTCTTTCTCCTCTTACTGACTGAAGAATGAAGTGCAAAACGATTTGGCTCTCCTTTTATACTGCCGCGACACGTTATCGGCACTCGTAACTCAGGTTAGTAGCGCACCAACAATGGGAGTATAAAAGGCAAAAATCGGCGATTGCATCTTCAGTACGCCTCGCACTCTTGCCGATGACACATCTAGCGCATGCATTGAGCCAAAAACAAAAAAACACACACATTTTTTTCCTATTTTAATGTCCAGCGGTGTACCTATTTTTTATCAAGGTCGACGCCTACAGTTAATGGCCGGAAATACAAATTTGCAAATCTACTTCAGCAGAAAAACGGTACAAATGGGGCGCGAGGTATTTAGTAGTCATGGATTACCATCGGTATTGGTCAGCGATCACGGAAGACAGTTCACTTCCGATGTGTTTCTGCGATTTTTGAAGATAAACGGAATTGTCCATAAGATGGGAGCACCATACCATCCAGCTACTAACGGGCAAGCGGAACGTTATGTACAAAAGTTCAAGCAAGAGCTGAAGGCTTTGAAATGTTCAAAGTTTGAGTTGCATCTTAGTCTATGCAACATACTAATCACTTACCGCAAAATGATTCATCCTTCCACAGGTAAAACACCATCCCAACTGATTTACGGTCGTCAAATAAGGTCACGTAATGATCTTATGCTACCTTCGAATGAAGTGCAACATGGAGGATATTTGTATACAAAGCAATTTTCGGATGGCGACCGTGTAAGAGTGAGAGACTACCTATCGTCGGACAAATGGAAATATGGACGAGTGGTGGAAAAGTTAGGAAAACTGCGGTATTCGGTACGTCTCGACGATGGCAGAGTATGGGAACGGCACACTAATCAAATGATGGGTGTGGGAGGGATCTACCAGATTCAAACAACAACCCGGCTGATGCACATCCTACAAGTAGTCAGGATGCAGTTAACCTGAGACGTTCGAGCAGATCGCAAGGAAGATGATTTCAATGCAATGATCTGGATCCTTGTTTTCAGTCGTTGTTGTAACATTACGTGTGTTCAACTTAACTCCTTTATTGCGACTGACCTTACACGTATACTTATTTATAACCTATCCTAAACTAATACTACTACTAGTACGCACTAGTACTAATTAATTCTTTGAAATGGTTTCTTTACCACACATTTCCTCCTTTAACGTAATCCGTAGGGAAGTTACTATGAACACGCACATTACTCTGGTACGGTTTATTCTTTAAAATTCCTTCGTTTGTTTTCGTTTTCCTCAACGGATTATTGTAAATAGTTTTTAAAGGGTTTATGGCCGTTAACAGTGTATTTGGCGTATAATTGAAAATACATGAATTCGGTGAATCCTTAGTAACAGTGCAAGGTTCATTTCTGTATTGTAAAAGAAACCGATAAATTTTTCTTATTAACGACAGTGATCGTATTTTCTCGTCTATCATAATTTTTTTCAATACGTCTTTATCCGTTCTAACTGCACGTTCTGCCAACCCGTTAGACTGGGGGTGGTATGGTGGCGTTTTAGTAACCTGAATACCGTGCATTTTTAAGAAATTTATAAATGTCGTGGAGTGGAATGGCGGCCCGGTAAGCCAAAACATGCAAAGAAAGCTTCCAAATTTTCGATTTTGTCGCTCGCTCTTGACCTGTTCACTACCTTAACTTCGATTTGTTTCGTATATGCATCCACGAGCACAAGTAACGTTCGAGCACAAGTACGTTCGAGCATAGATCTAGATGTACTCTTTCAAAAGGTTCGCTTACATCTTTCCAGGTGGTTGTTACCGTTTCCTTACGTACTGTCTATCGGGACTGACACACCTCACATGTTTTGCATAAATCTGTAATATCATCATCCATTTTGCTCCACCACACGAACGTTCTTGCATTCATCTTCATTTTGATAATTCCTTCATGATTCGTGTGCAATAGTTCTAATACTTTTACCTTCAGTTTATAAGGAATCACCACTCTATCATCAAAATATAAGATACCCTCTTCTACTCCGAAATGTGCATTCTATTTTTCATAGTATTTAAGTTCATCTTTCACGTTTCTAGGCCACCCATTGATAACACATTCCAAAACCTTTTTCAATAAACTGTCCGTTTGCTGTTCCTTACGCAATTTTTCTTTATCCAATGTCTCAAAGGTATGACTATCCTCTATCTGATTGATACCTAACCTTTTCTATGACTATCCTCTATCTGATTGATACCTCACACCATCTATTTTTGCATGCTCTAATGCTAATGGTAATCTAGAGATAGCATCCACATGTACCATCATTTCCCCCGGCCTGTGCTCTATTTCGTTATCATAAATTGCTAATTTTAACGCCCATCTTTGCAACCTTGCCATCGCTGTGGATGATGTACCACGGCGCGGATTAAAAATTTCCTTAACCCCGCTGTTGTCCGTTAACAATTTGAAATGATAACCGAAAACATATCTATGGAATTTTTCCACGCCAAACATTACCGCAAGGGCTTCTTTATGCACTTGTGCATAATTTTTTTGCGCCTCTGTTAACGTTGCCAAAGCGAAAGCGACAGGTCTTTCTATTCCATTTACTGTATGGGATAATACAGCTCCTACTCCCAACGGGCTAGCATCGACTGCTTCAATTTTTCCAACACTGTAAACAAGTTTGCCTTACATTTCTCCTCGGTTTCCCCTCCATCCAATATATCGTCCAGATAAGCAATTCCCGCGCTATTAAGTAGTATCTGATGTATAATACTCTGGAATATGGCCGGCGCAGAACTAATGCCAAAAGGCATTCAAGTATATCTATACAATCCTTTATGAGAGTTAATTGTACAAACTTCTTGCGACGCTTTTGACAATTGCACTTGCAAATATGCTCCCGATAAATCTAACTAGCAGAAATATTTCCACCTTGCAATTTTTGCCAATATGTCATCTATTCGCGGTAACGGGTAATGATCTAATGACTATTAATAGAATGATATCTACCATTCTATTAATAGTCGCTTTACCGTCCAAACACAAGCGCACCGAACCATCTTTCTTCTTAACCACCACTACTGGGCTTGTCCATGGCGATGACCTGCAGGGAATTAATATCCCATCTTTCACTAACTTTTCTAAATTCTCCTCCCCCGGCTTTACTAAGGAATACGGAACAGTGTATGCTTTGTGGAATATCGGCACTCCCGATTTAAGTACCAAATTTGCGGTAAATCCCTCTATTGCGTTGGCCGTATCTGACACTTGTAATATACGCTTGAGTTTTTCTTTTATCTCATGAACACTATAACTTTCTATAGAATATAACGCAAAAGTGTTTCTCCACTGTGGAAAAATCCAATCTAAAGCATCTCTGCCCAATAAACAGCTCACTGCCTGTGTGGTAGGTATCACGACCGCTATCAAATTGCCTCTTACGCCAGACTCAGTTTCTACTTCGAGCGCCATTTTACCAAGTGGTGTAATTCTTTGTCCTGATGCCGATACAAAAGTCATGGTGCACTTTTGTAACCTTTTTGTACGAATTTTTTTTACGTATACGTATTCCGGAATAACACTCGTGGCCGCTCCGCTGTGTACCTCGAATTCTAATCTGATTCCGCTACAATTCAAGAACAGTTTTTGTGGTAAATTTGCATTTTGACTTGTTACCGTGTGTAAATATTCTATCTCACCGTTTTCACTTTTGACGGACGCCTCATCAATTTTTTCTGTTGGCTCGATACAACGCATTCCTCGACCTCGTGTACATTTCATGGATAAATGACCTCTCCTTCCACACTCGAAGCACACCCAATTTCTCACCGCACATGTAACGGGATTGTGTGATCGTCCGCAACGAAAGCACGGCACGTTTCCTCTCCCGGTACGGCACGGTACGTTTTCTCTCCCGTTAAAAGATCGGCTTACATGCGGAGCTCGTTCTTGAGCCCTTACCCGGTTGTCTCTTCTGTCCGTCGCTGCTCGCTCTGCTATTCTCCTATACCACATTTGATTACTCGCAACGGCTCTGCCTTGTGTCACTGTTGCGATCTCTGCGGTTTGCTCTTCATTCGTCCTCATCTCTTCGTTTTGCTTTTTCGCTGCGTCCCATGATAACACAATGTTACACGCTGTCTCACAATCTAGCGCTCTATCCGCTATTAGCTTCCTTCTGAGCTCCTGGTCAGCGACCCCAGCTACTAACTGGTCTCGAAGTGCCTTTTGAAGGAATCCTTCAAAATTACACTGCTGTGCCGCCGCTTTTAACTCGATGATGTATTCCTTCATCGATAAATCCTTTTGGTACACCAAACGAAACTTGTGCCTTTCTGCAACCTCATTCACGTTGGCCTTAAGGTGCTTTTTCAGGACACTGATAAGCACATCCGCTTTCATTTTCTTCGGGTCTTCTGGTGAGCATACCTTGCGGGCCAAATCGAACAATTCCGCACCTCCTATCGTTAACAGGTAGCCCGTTTTTCTCGTCTCGTCCACTTCGTTCACTTCGAGATACAACTCCACACGTTCCAAATAGCATTCGATATCGTCACCCAAAACGTATGGTTGAACCGAGCCGATCATTTGCCTTGCCATCTTAAAACTTTTATCGTCGTTGCCAACTTGTTGTAACATTACGTGTGTTTAACTTAACTCCTTTATTGCGACTGACCTTACACGTATACTTATTTATAACCTATCCTAAACTAATACTACTACTAGTACGCACTAGTACTAATACTAACGTAATGTCTACTTATTCAATAATACGTCCATAACACTACAGTCGTCAAGGGGAGAGATGTTATATACACCTCGTACACACCATGCGTATCCAACCACGATGTGTAAACTGCTGTGACATTTTGACGTGCAATTTCAGATATGGAAATGAAGGAAGAAGAAAATAGAAAGAGTAATTGGCGGCACCAACAAGTAAACAGAGTGATCGAGTTTTCTTGCATATATCCGAAAAGATATAACAACTTCATTGCCGTCTCAAGAACATATCCATAGCAATAAGCTGTAATTTTGATAATTTATTAACGCCTCACTTCTTTAAGGTCTAGAGGTTTTAACAAGTAGTCTTAACAGAGTTCTGTAGATGGGCGCTATCAGTCTTAAAAGAGTTTTATTATAATCTTTTTAGGTCGTATAAGATATTCAAATGAAAAGGGAAGCTGAATGTAATAACCGTAACAACAACGTTAAAACTATGATAATATTTGAAATTTTACTTGGAATGTATGCTGATAATATAGTTCATGTCTCAGCATCCAACAATAGACCCGAAGCACGCACACTTAACAAGAAGGAGTCAATATAGTTCAGAAATGGTCACGATCAGTGCTGCAAAATGTCATGAGTATCACGAGATTTTCACCAACGAAAACAATGAACATATCCAGGGTAGCTTGATGCTCATTGCCCGACAGACAAAGAGAACGAAATTTTCAGGCGAGGGGTAGGTAGAAACACGCGGTGGGGGCCCGGCCCAAGATTGGATCCGAAGACCGTTGTTTTGGGCTCGAAATTAAAAATGGCGGATGGAGCGCTACCACGGAGAGAATGCGCTCTCTTGCTTGCCTTTAAAATACACGAGGCGCTCTCGCTGTAAAGAACGCTCGCTCGCGCTGTTTCATCATACCCCTTCCTTCCCGTTTCTTTCGGCTTGCGCTGCGCTGAGCTGGTACCCCCTCCCACTTGATTCCAGAGAATTGCGCTGCGCTGGACTGACACCCCCTCCCACTTGTTTCTTTCGTAGCACGCTGTGCGCTTCCCTTCATTCGGACTTGGTGCACCCGAATCAAAACAAAAACTTGAACACATTAAACTTGGTTTATATTTTATCACTTTTATTGCAAATAAAGGGGCATTTTCGCACATAGCTTCACACAATCTTGCCACAAAATCACACACATTATTTATATTTAAAAATCGTCTTATTTAAAAAAAAACCGTCTAACTGCATGAATACCGTTGTTGCTGTTCAATGCAGTAAACAAATATTGAAATAAAGCAGCGCAAATCACACATTTAAGATAAATGGTGAAAGAAAAGCGCAGCTTCATTTCAATGTGCACAACACTTCAACACTTAGCGAATCTTCGATCGCCCGGGACTTAGGCTAACACGCGCGCGGCCTTTCACGGCGAACGCTTGAGCTGAACTGACGATTTCGTGTGGTGGCAAGAAAGGGAGCGCACAGAGGAACACTCGCTGCACTAGTGCGAGCGAGACACCGATAGCCGCATGCCGCTGCGAGAAAACCAAACTGAGCGCGCAGGCTGAAAGTGAACGCACACATTCACACATGTGTAATTATGTGAGTGCAAAAACTGTGTAGAAAACAAAACACGCTCGCGCCTCCGCGTAATTCCGCGTATTTCCAACCTGTTGGAGATTGATCATTTGAATTTATTAGTTCGAATTCGAAATTCGAACTCAATTTAGAAATAGGATAGGAAATGAACTCATAGGCATAGATAAGGATAACAGAATGAACTCAAAATGAATTATGTAATGAACAATTCCGCACCTCCTATCGTTAACAGGTAGCCCGTTTTTCTCGTCTCGTCCACTTCGTTCACTTCGAGATACAACTCCACACGTTCCAAATAGCATTCGATATCGTCACCCAAAACGTATGGTTGAACCGAGCCGATCATTTGCCTTGCCATCTTAAAACTTTTATCGTCGTTGCCAACTTGTTGTAACATTACGTGTGTTTAACTTAACTCCTTTATTGCGACTGACCTTACACGTATACTTATTTATAACCTATCCTAAACTAATACTACTACTAGTACGCACTAGTACTAATACTAACGTAATGTCTACTTATTCAATAATACGTCCATAATACACTACAGTCGTCAAGGGGAGAGATGTTATATACACCTCGTACACACCATGCGTATCCAACCACGATGTGTAAACTGCTGTGACATTTTGACGTGCAATTTCAGATATGGAAATGAAGGAAGAAGAAAATAGAAAGAGTAATTGGCGGCACCAACAAGTAAACAGAGTGATCGAGTTTTCTTGCATATATCCGAAAAGATATAACAACTTCATTGCCGTCTCAAGAACATATCCATAGCAATAAGCTGTAATTTTGATAATTTATTAACGCCTCACTTCTTTAAGGTCTAGAGGTTTTAACAAGTAGTCTTAACAGAGTTCTGTAGATGGGCGCTATCAGTCTTAAAAGAGTTTTATTATAATCTTTTTAGGTCGTATAAGATATTCAAATGAAAAAGGGAAGCTGAATGTAATAACCGTAACAACAACGTTAAAACTATGATAATATTTGAAATTTTACTTGGAATGTATGCTGATAATATAGTTCATGTCTCAGCATCCAACAATAGACCCGAAGCACGCACAACTTAACAAGAAGGAGTCAATATAGTTCAGAAATGGTCACGATCAGTGCTGCAAAATGTCATGAGTATCACGAGATTTTCACCAACGAAAACAATGAACATATCCAGGGTAGCTTGATGCTCATTGCCCGACAGACAAAGAGAACGAAATTTTCAGGCGAGGGGTAGGTAGAAACACGCGGTGGGGGCCCGGCCCAAGATTGGATCCGAAGACCGTTGTTTTGGGCTCGAAATTAAAAATGGCGGATGGAGCGCTACCACGGAGAGAATGCGCTCTCTTGCTTGCCTTTAAAATACACGAGGCGCTCTCGCTGTAAAGAACGCTCGCTCGCGCTGTTTCATCATACCCTTCCTTCCCGTTTCTTTCGGCTTGCGCTGCGCTGAGCTGGTACCCCTCCCACTTGATTCCAGAGAATTGCGCTGCGCTGGACTGACACCCCCTCCCACTTGTTTCTTTCGTAGCACGCTGTGCGCTTCCCTTCATTCGGACTTGGTGCACCCGAATCAAAACAAAAACTTGAACACATTAAACTTGGTTTATATTTTATCACTTTTATTGCAAATAAAGGGGCATTTTCGCACATAGCTTCACACAATCTTGCCACAAAATCACACACATTATTTATATTTAAAAAATCGTCTTATTTAAAAAAAAACCGTCTAACTGCATGAATACCGTTGTTGCTGTTCAATGCAGTAAACAAATATTGAAATAAAGCAGCGCAAATCACACATTTAAGATAAATGGTGAAAGAAAAGCGCAGCTTCATTTCAATGTGCACAACACTTCAACACTTAGCGAATCTTCGATCGCCCGGGACTTAGGCTAACACGCGCGCGGCCTTTCACGGCGAACGCTTGAGCTGAACTGACGATTTCGTGTGGTGGCAAGAAAGGGAGCGCACAGAGGAACACTCGCTGCACTAGTGCGAGCGAGACACCGATAGCCGCATGCCGCTGCGAGAAAACCAAACTGAGCGCGCAGGCTGAAAGTGAACGCACACATTCACACATGTGTAATTATGTGAGTGCAAAAACTGTGTAGAAAACAAAACACGCTCGCGCCTCCGCGTAATTCCGCGTATTTCCAACCTGTTGGAGATTGATCATTTGAATTTATTAGTTCGAATTCGAAATTCGAACTCAATTTAGAAATAGGATAGGAAATGAACTCATAGGCATAGATAAGGATAACAGAATGAACTCAAAATGAATTATGTAATGAACTCTTGACAATTGAATATACAGTAGCAAACGGACATTTGAACGAGTCGCATTATTTCCATAACCGACACAAATTATTCTAATATCGGGAAAGAAAACGAGTTGTACACCGTATACGAACATTCGTGAGGTTTCTCACATTTTTGGTCCTTCGAACCGGATACGTGCGTGCTAAGTGTTTTTCTTTCGCTCTGCATCAAGAGCAACGGCAAATTCGGAACGCTCCGCATCACGAGCACGGTGCAAGTCATCATTCGCGCCATTTCGAATTCTCGCGCTCGTTCAAGTTCATTAGCCCTGCAGCAAGGGCATCGGTCGAATTTTCGTGATCGTGAATCGTGGTTTATTTTTCCCGCGTAAATTCGAATTGCTACAGTTTCGTGAACGTTCATATCGCGTTATAGACATTATCGTGAAAATCTGACGAAAGCTAAGATGGACAAGAAGATAAAATCTGCTCAGCACAAAAAACTCGTCGCAGTGGAAAACATTAAGGCGCTGGAGCGCTTTAAGCAAAACTTCAAACCCGAAAATGTAGGTGAAATCCCGGAGGTTATGGAGGGTTTGGAGCAACACAGACAGGACTTTTTTGCCGCGGTGGCAAAGCTGGAAGAGTATGACGACACCAGTGATGCGATTCAAGCCTGTATTACTGACAGGATCGATATGGAAGAGCGCTGCCGGCGGCTAAAATCGTTCCTTAGAGAAAACCAGCGGAAGGAAGCCAATTCGTTCAACGACTCCTTATTGGCAAACTCAACCCTAGCGTTTGGACGGCCAAACACATCAAACATACGTTTTCCCAAAATCGAATTACCAACGTTCGACGGTGATTCGACAAAGTGGTTGTCATTCCGCGATCGCTTTGTCGCGATGATTGACGCAAGTGCCGAGCTGCCGCCAATTGCAAAACTGCAGTACTTACTTTCGTCCCTGAAAGGTGACGCTGCGGTTCCCTTCGAACATGTTACTCTGACCACGGAAAACTATTCTGTTACCTGGGCTGCGCTGCTTAAGCGATACGACAACTCACGGATGCTCATTCGCGAGTACTGGCGACGGCTACATTTCCTACCTGCGATTGCAACAGAAAGTGTCGATGGCTTGACGTCGTTGGTAGATGAATTCGTGCGATATGTGAATGGGTTACAGAAGCTGCATGAACCTGTCGACTCATGGGACACGCCTTTGTCCAACATGTTGCTGATGAAGCTGGACAATGAGACCATTCTGGCGTGGGAAAGGCATTCTGTGCATAAGAAAAAGGATAAGTACAGCGAGTTGATCGAATTCCTGCAAGACCGAATCCAAATCCTAAAATCGAGCCAGAGTATCTCGTGCGATCGGATTGTGGTTCCGATCAAGGTGGCCGGGGCATATCGGCCCACCGCACCACGGCGGTCGGTAACCAACGCTGCTTCTGTGCAAAGGAATACTCCCGTTTCATCGACCATTCAACAAGTGAGCTGTCCATTGCAGTGTGCAGATCATCACCTGGTTCGAAATTGCCCGGTATTTTTAGCCAAAAATACTCAGGAGCGGCGGGAAATCGCACGGTCAAAGGGATTGTGCTGGAATTGTCTCAGTTGTTCCCATCAAGTGAGATCGTGCAAATCCGAGTATTCTTGCCGTTCGTGCAAGGAACGGCATCATACGCTGCTTCATCAACCACCACAACAACCTACAGTCGCTTTGTCAGCCCAATCAGATGATGATATGGTGTTTCTCGAGACGGCTATTGTGTTTATCGTAGACGATTATGGAGAGAAGCATGAGGCACGGGCGCTTCTGGATTCGGGCTCCATGTCCAACTTCATTTCGGATACGTTAGCTCGGAAGCTCATGACACCTCGAACGAGAGTTAATGTATCAGTGTCTGGCATCGGAACTTCAAGGCAGCAGATAAAGGGTTCGACCACGGCGATCGTTCGTTCAAGGAACCTTCAATTCACCACCCCATTGGAGTTTCTGATCCTGGATACACCCTCGGCGGACATTCCCACCTCACCAATCAACGTGTCTTCGTGGAACATCCCGGATGTAACGCTAGCAGACCCCACGTATCATATCCCAGGCAAGGTCGATGTGGTCATCGGTGGCGATACGTTCTGGGAGCTGCATACCGGACGTAAGCAATCTCTCGGTTCGGGTCTGCCATGGTTGGTAGAAACGCAGTTTGGATGGGCGGTAGCAGGAAATACAACGTATTCGTCTCAACAACATCGGGTGTGTAATATGGCAACGAGCGACAGTCCATTGGAAGCCATATTGACGCGGTTCTGGGAGAGCGAGACCATCTTCGACGAACCCGCTCTATCTCTGGAGGAAGACATGTGTGAACGTCATTTCATCTCTACTACAACCAGAGACCCATCTGGCAGGTATGTCGTACGTTTACCACAAAATCCTAATTCGAATATCGTTTTAGGAGAATCGAAAGCAATCGCTGATCGTCGTCTCCTAGCGGTGGAACGGCGGCTCAAGTCTAACCCTGCAATGAAGGAGGAGTATAGTAATTTCATGTCGGAGTATGAGCGCTTAGGGCACATGAAACAACTCACCGAGCCGGTGGACGATTCGTGTGAACACTACTATCTCCCTCATCACGCGGTGCTTAAGGAATCGAGCACAACCACCAAGGTCAGGGTAGTCTTTGACGCGTCGTGCAAGACATCTTCTGGCTACTCCTTGAACGACAAACTCCTGGTTGGGCCGGTGATCCAAGACGATCTGTTCACCATCATCGTTCGTTTCCGGTCTCACGCAGTCGCACTCTCAGCAGACGTTGAGAAAATGTATCGCCAAATTCTCCACGATTCTCGCGACACTGAATACCTGCGCATTCGGTATAGAGGAAACACCGCAGAGCCGATTCAGACGTTTCAACTGCAAACGGTTATATATGGCACGTCTTGCGCACCCTTCCTAGCAACAAGAACGCTAAAGCAGATCGCTCTCGATCACAAGATGCAATACCCCCGAGCAGTGGATCCTGTATTGCACGATTTTTATGTGGATGACCTGCTAACGGGAACAGACGAGTTGGCAGACGCAATTGAAATGCAAAGGCAGATTTCTGAGATGCTCAAGCAGGCTGGATTCGTGTTGAAGAAGTGGGTGTCGAACGTACCCGAAGCACTAATCGGCATTCCTTCTGAAGACCTGGCCATCCTTCCTACTCACGAATGGCAAGATCCCCAGTTTGTATCGACGCTTGGTCTGGTTTGGGAGCCAGCAGTTGATATGCTGCGATATCGGATCGATCTACCAACTTCTGCGACGATGTTGACAAAGAGGCTAGCTTTGTCCTACATCGCCAAAATCTTTGACCCGCTTGGCTTGCTTAGTCCAACAATTATCATCGCTAAGCTCTTTATGCAACAGCTGTGGAAGTTGCAGGAAAACGGGAAGCCATGGGATTGGGATCGTGAGCTACCATCACATCTCCAAAAGGAATGGACGGCATTTCATTCCAAGCTGCATTCACTTCGGGAAGTGCGCATTCCGCGTTACACTTCAATTCGGCAAGCAGCAAACGTGCAGCTACACATTTTCGCAGATGCTTCTCAGGTGGCATATGGTGCTTGCTGTTACGTCAGGGCAGAAAACGATTTGACATCATCGGTACAGCTGTTGGCAGCTAAGTCTAAAGTAGTACCGTTGTCGAACACACACTCTATAGCGAGACTCGAGCTCTATGCAGCGCGGTTGGCAACGCAACTGTTCCGGAAGGTCAGTCAGTCCCTCAACGGTGAATACGATGCTTTCGCTTGGACTGATTCCATGACCGTGCTACATTGGCTCAATTCAGCACCACGGAGGTGGAAGCCTTTCGTTGCCAACAGGGTGGCACAAATTCAAGGAGAAACTCGGATCAAGTGCTGGAGGCATGTTCCTGGTGTAGACAACCCAGCAGACGATGCATCGCGAGGTCTACTACCAGACAAATTGCAATCCTGTCAATTGCAATGGTGGCATGGGCCACATTGGCTGAGCAGCAAACAGGAAGAATGGCCTATAAGAGAACCTGCAATTGAAGAAACCGCATCAATAGAAGAAGAACGTATTACACAATCACGAATAGCTGCAATGTCGATGGAGGACGATTTCAACAATAAGCTATTTGCACGGTTTTCAACCTACCTCAAACTTCGTCGAACCATGGCGTATTGTTTACGTTTTGTGCAATGCATGAGGACACCGAAACCCGCAATTATGTCACCGACAGCCAAGGGTCATGCTTCGATTCAGGACATGATTACATTGATTGCACCTCCATCTCGAGACGAACTCATCCAAGCTGAGCTTCAGTTGTGTCGGTTAGCTCAGCAAGATTCATTTGCGGATGATTTACCCGCGGTTAAAAACGGCAAGGATCTACCACTCAATTCAAAGCTGAAATGGTTGTCCCCCTTTATTGATGAGGCGGGAATCCTGCGTGTTGGTGGCCGGCTTCGCAACGCACAAATAGCAGAATACGCGAAGCATCCCATACTTCTTTCTGCAAAACACCCGCTCGCAGCATTGTTAGCAGTCGCGTATCACCAGAAGTATATGCACACCGGTCCTGAACACTTATTATCCATCCTTCGTGAACGCTTCTGGATAATCGGTGGCCGTAATTTGACCAAGTCGGTTTTCCATCGGTGTCACAA
The DNA here is from genome assembly GCF_017562075.2 of Anopheles merus. Taxonomy (NCBI): domain Eukaryota; kingdom Metazoa; phylum Arthropoda; class Insecta; order Diptera; family Culicidae; genus Anopheles; species Anopheles merus. The sequence goes on from NC_054081.1 coordinate 22,685,811, forward strand.
GTGTTTCAAGGCCAAACCTACACTGGTGCAACAATCCGTTGCAGATCTTCCGACATCAAGGGTTACACCCACGAGACCGTTTGCTGTCAGTGGTGTGGACTATTGCGGTCCGGTATTGCTGAAGTCGCCTATTCGCAATAGAAGTCCCACCAAGGCATACATCGCCATCTTCGTGTGCTTTGCAACACGAGCGGTCCACATTGAGTTGGTGAATGATCTCACTACGGCGGCATTTTTGGCAGCACTAAGGCGCTTCGTGGCTCGCAGAGGCAAAATCGCGGAACTGCATTCAGATAATGCCACTACGTTTAAGGGGGCTGCACACGAACTTCATCGCCTCTACGAGATGTTTAAGTGCAGCAATAGCGAACGCATCGAAATCTTCAACTGGTGTGCCAATGAAGAAATTCAGTGGAAGTTTATTCCACCTAGGGCGCCACACTTCGGAGGACTGTGGGAGGCTGCTGTACGATCCGCTAAACAGCACCTAATTCGCACGATAGGAAGTACGAGCCTCACTCAGGAGGGAATGGTAACATTGCTAGCACAGGTCGAACAATGTTTAAATTCAAGACCCCTGATTCCGCTTTCTAGTGAGCCTTCGGACACGCAACCACTCACTCCGGGTCATTTTTTGGTAGGGTCGAACATGCTGGCGTTGCCACAAGTTGATAGGAGTCAGGTGTCAGCCAATAGATTGAAGGAATTTGATTTGGTGCAAAAGCATATGCAGCATATATGGTCGCGTTGGTATCCGGAATACTTGCAGCAGCTTCAGGCCCGGGCCAAACGTTTAATAGTTCCACCAGTGCGCTGCGCTGAGCTGGTACCCCCTCCCACTTGATTCCAGAGAATTGCGCTGCGCTGGACTGACACCCCCTCCCACTTGTTTCTTTCGTAGCACGCTGTGCGCTTCCCTTCATTCGGACTTGGTGCACCCGAATCAAAACAAAAACTTGAACACATTAAACTTGGTTTATATTTTATCACTTTTATTGCAAATAAAGGGGCATTTTCGCACATAGCTTCACACAATCTTGCCACAAAATCACACACATTATTTATATTTAAAAATCGTCTTATTTAAAAAAAAACCGTCTAACTGCATGAATACCGTTGTTGCTGTTCAATGCAGTAAACAAATATTGAAATAAAGCAGCGCAAATCACACATTTAAGATAAATGGTGAAAGAAAAGCGCAGCTTCATTTCAATGTGCACAACACTTCAACACTTAGCGAATCTTCGATCGCCCGGGACTTAGGCTAACACGCGCGCGGCCTTTCACGGCGAACGCTTGAGCTGAACTGACGATTTCGTGTGGTGGCAAGAAAGGGAGCGCACAGAGGAACACTCGCTGCACTAGTGCGAGCGAGACACCGATAGCCGCATGCCGCTGCGAGAAAACCAAACTGAGCGCGCAGGCTGAAAGTGAACGCACACATTCACACATGTGTAATTATGTGAGTGCAAAAACTGTGTAGAAAACAAAACACGCTCGCGCCTCCGCGTAATTCCGCGTATTTCCAACCTGTTGGAGATTGATCATTTGAATTTATTAGTTCGAATTCGAAATTCGAACTCAATTTAGAAATAGGATAGGAAATGAACTCATAGGCATAGATAAGGATAACAGAATGAACTCAAAATGAATTATGTAATGAACTCTTGACAATTGAATATACAGTAGCAAACGGACATTTGAACGAGTCGCATTATTTCCATAACCGACACAAATTATTCTAATATCGGGAAAGAAAACGAGTTGTACACCGTATACGAACATTCGTGAGGTTTCTCACATTTTTGGTCCTTCGAACCGGATACGTGCGTGCTAAGTGTTTTTCTTTCGCTCTGCATCAAGAGCAACGGCAAATTCGGAACGCTCCGCATCACGAGCACGGTGCAAGTCATCATTCGCGCCATTTCGAATTCTCGCGCTCGTTCAAGTTCATTAGCCCTGCAGCAAGGGCATCGGTCGAATTTTCGTGATCGTGAATCGTGGTTTATTTTTCCCGCGTAAATTCGAATTGCTACAGTTTCGTGAACGTTCATATCGCGTTATAGACATTATCGTGAAAATCTGACGAAAGCTAAGATGGACAAGAAGATAAAATCTGCTCAGCACAAAAAACTCGTCGCAGTGGAAAACATTAAGGCGCTGGAGCGCTTTAAGCAAAACTTCAAACCCGAAAATGTAGGTGAAATCCCGGAGGTTATGGAGGGTTTGGAGCAACACAGACAGGACTTTTTTGCCGCGGTGGCAAAGCTGGAAGAGTATGACGACACCAGTGATGCGATTCAAGCCTGTATTACTGACAGGATCGATATGGAAGAGCGCTGCCGGCGGCTAAAATCGTTCCTTAGAGAAAACCAGCGGAAGGAAGCCAATTCGTTCAACGACTCCTTATTGGCAAACTCAACCCTAGCGTTTGGACGGCCAAACACATCAAACATACGTTTTCCCAAAATCGAATTACCAACGTTCGACGGTGATTCGACAAAGTGGTTGTCATTCCGCGATCGCTTTGTCGCGATGATTGACGCAAGTGCCGAGCTGCCGCCAATTGCAAAACTGCAGTACTTACTTTCGTCCCTGAAAGGTGACGCTGCGGTTCCCTTCGAACATGTTACTCTGACCACGGAAAACTATTCTGTTACCTGGGCTGCGCTGCTTAAGCGATACGACAACTCACGGATGCTCATTCGCGAGTACTGGCGACGGCTACATTTCCTACCTGCGATTGCAACAGAAAGTGTCGATGGCTTGACGTCGTTGGTAGATGAATTCGTGCGATATGTGAATGGGTTACAGAAGCTGCATGAACCTGTCGACTCATGGGACACGCCTTTGTCCAACATGTTGCTGATGAAGCTGGACAATGAGACCATTCTGGCGTGGGAAAGGCATTCTGTGCATAAGAAAAAGGATAAGTACAGCGAGTTGATCGAATTCCTGCAAGACCGAATCCAAATCCTAAAATCGAGCCAGAGTATCTCGTGCGATCGGATTGTGGTTCCGATCAAGGTGGCCGGGGCATATCGGCCCACCGCACCACGGCGGTCGGTAACCAACGCTGCTTCTGTGCAAAGGAATACTCCCGTTTCATCGACCATTCAACAAGTGAGCTGTCCATTGCAGTGTGCAGATCATCACCTGGTTCGAAATTGCCCGGTATTTTTAGCCAAAAATACTCAGGAGCGGCGGGAAATCGCACGGTCAAAGGGATTGTGCTGGAATTGTCTCAGTTGTTCCCATCAAGTGAGATCGTGCAAATCCGAGTATTCTTGCCGTTCGTGCAAGGAACGGCATCATACGCTGCTTCATCAACCACCACAACAACCTACAGTCGCTTTGTCAGCCCAATCAGATGATGATATGGTGTTTCTCGAGACGGCTATTGTGTTTATCGTAGACGATTATGGAGAGAAGCATGAGGCACGGGCGCTTCTGGATTCGGGCTCCATGTCCAACTTCATTTCGGATACGTTAGCTCGGAAGCTCATGACACCTCGAACGAGAGTTAATGTATCAGTGTCTGGCATCGGAACTTCAAGGCAGCAGATAAAGGGTTCGACCACGGCGATCGTTCGTTCAAGGAACCTTCAATTCACCACCCCATTGGAGTTTCTGATCCTGGATACACCCTCGGCGGACATTCCCACCTCACCAATCAACGTGTCTTCGTGGAACATCCCGGATGTAACGCTAGCAGACCCCACGTATCATATCCCAGGCAAGGTCGATGTGGTCATCGGTGGCGATACGTTCTGGGAGCTGCATACCGGACGTAAGCAATCTCTCGGTTCGGGTCTGCCATGGTTGGTAGAAACGCAGTTTGGATGGGCGGTAGCAGGAAATACAACGTATTCGTCTCAACAACATCGGGTGTGTAATATGGCAACGAGCGACAGTCCATTGGAAGCCATATTGACGCGGTTCTGGGAGAGCGAGACCATCTTCGACGAACCCGCTCTATCTCTGGAGGAAGACATGTGTGAACGTCATTTCATCTCTACTACAACCAGAGACCCATCTGGCAGGTATGTCGTACGTTTACCACAAAATCCTAATTCGAATATCGTTTTAGGAGAATCGAAAGCAATCGCTGATCGTCGTCTCCTAGCGGTGGAACGGCGGCTCAAGTCTAACCCTGCAATGAAGGAGGAGTATAGTAATTTCATGTCGGAGTATGAGCGCTTAGGGCACATGAAACAACTCACCGAGCCGGTGGACGATTCGTGTGAACACTACTATCTCCCTCATCACGCGGTGCTTAAGGAATCGAGCACAACCACCAAGGTCAGGGTAGTCTTTGACGCGTCGTGCAAGACATCTTCTGGCTACTCCTTGAACGACAAACTCCTGGTTGGGCCGGTGATCCAAGACGATCTGTTCACCATCATCGTTCGTTTCCGGTCTCACGCAGTCGCACTCTCAGCAGACGTTGAGAAAATGTATCGCCAAATTCTCCACGATTCTCGCGACACTGAATACCTGCGCATTCGGTATAGAGGAAACACCGCAGAGCCGATTCAGACGTTTCAACTGCAAACGGTTACATATGGCACGTCTTGCGCACCCTTCCTAGCAACAAGAACGCTAAAGCAGATCGCTCTCGATCACAAGATGCAATACCCCCGAGCAGTGGATCCTGTATTGCACGATTTTTATGTGGATGACCTGCTAACGGGAACAGACGAGTTGGCAGACGCAATTGAAATGCAAAGGCAGATTTCTGAGATGCTCAAGCAGGCTGGATTCGTGTTGAAGAAGTGGGTGTCGAACGTACCCGAAGCACTAATCGGCATTCCTTCTGAAGACCTGGCCATCCTTCCTACTCACGAATGGCAAGATCCCCAGTTTGTATCGACGCTTGGTCTGGTTTGGGAGCCAGCAGTTGATATGCTGCGATATCGGATCGATCTACCAACTTCTGCGACGATGTTGACAAAGAGGCTAGCTTTGTCCTACATCGCCAAAATCTTTGACCCGCTTGGCTTGCTTAGTCCAACAATTATCATCGCTAAGCTCTTTATGCAACAGCTGTGGAAGTTGCAGGAAAACGGGAAGCCATGGGATTGGGATCGTGAGCTACCATCACATCTCCAAAAGGAATGGACGGCATTTCATTCCAAGCTGCATTCACTTCGGGAAGTGCGCATTCCGCGTTACACTTCAATTCGGCAAGCAGCAAACGTGCAGCTACACATTTTCGCAGATGCTTCTCAGGTGGCATATGGTGCTTGCTGTTACGTCAGGGCAGAAAACGATTTGACATCATCGGTACAGCTGTTGGCAGCTAAGTCTAAAGTAGTACCGTTGTCGAACACACACTCTATAGCGAGACTCGAGCTCTATGCAGCGCGGTTGGCAACGCAACTGTTCCGGAAGGTCAGTCAGTCCCTCAACGGTGAATACGATGCTTTCGCTTGGACTGATTCCATGACCGTGCTACATTGGCTCAATTCAGCACCACGGAGGTGGAAGCCTTTCGTTGCCAACAGGGTGGCACAAATTCAAGGAGAAACTCGGATCAAGTGCTGGAGGCATGTTCCTGGTGTAGACAACCCAGCAGACGATGCATCGCGAGGTCTACTACCAGACAAATTGCAATCCTGTCAATTGCAATGGTGGCATGGGCCACATTGGCTGAGCAGCAAACAGGAAGAATGGCCTATAAGAGAACCTGCAATTGAAGAAACCGCATCAATAGAAGAAGAACGTATTACACAATCACGAATAGCTGCAATGTCGATGGAGGACGATTTCAACAATAAGCTATTTGCACGGTTTTCAACCTACCTCAAACTTCGTCGAACCATGGCGTATTGTTTACGTTTTGTGCAATGCATGAGGACACCGAAACCCGCAATTATGTCACCGACAGCCAAGGGTCATGCTTCGATTCAGGACATGATTACATTGATTGCACCTCCATCTCGAGACGAACTCATCCAAGCTGAGCTTCAGTTGTGTCGGTTAGCTCAGCAAGATTCATTTGCGGATGATTTACCCGCGGTTAAAAACGGCAAGGATCTACCACTCAATTCAAAGCTGAAATGGTTGTCCCCCTTTATTGATGAGGCGGGAATCCTGCGTGTTGGTGGCCGGCTTCGCAACGCACAAATAGCAGAATACGCGAAGCATCCCATACTTCTTTCTGCAAAACACCCGCTCGCAGCATTGTTAGCAGTCGCGTATCACCAGAAGTATATGCACACCGGTCCTGAACACTTATTATCCATCCTTCGTGAACGCTTCTGGATAATCGGTGGCCGTAATTTGACCAAGTCGGTTTTCCATCGGTGTCACAAGTGTTTCAAGGCCAAACCTACACTGGTGCAACAATCCGTTGCAGATCTTCCGACATCAAGGGTTACACCCACGAGACCGTTTGCTGTCAGTGGTGTGGACTATTGCGGTCCGGTATTGCTGAAGTCGCCTATTCGCAATAGAAGTCCCACCAAGGCATACATCGCCATCTTCGTGTGCTTTGCAACACGAGCGGTCCACATTGAGTTGGTGAATGATCTCACTACGGCGGCATTTTTGGCAGCACTAAGGCGCTTCGTGGCTCGCAGAGGCAAAATCGCGGAACTGCATTCAGATAATGCCACTACGTTTAAGGGGGCTGCACACGAACTTCATCGCCTCTACGAGATGTTTAAGTGCAGCAATAGCGAACGCATCGAAATCTTCAACTGGTGTGCCAATGAAGAAATTCAGTGGAAGTTTATTCCACCTAGGGCGCCACACTTCGGAGGACTGTGGGAGGCTGCTGTACGATCCGCTAAACAGCACCTAATTCGCACGATAGGAAGTACGAGCCTCACTCAGGAGGGAATGGTAACATTGCTAGCACAGGTCGAACAATGTTTAAATTCAAGACCCCTGATTCCGCTTTCTAGTGAGCCTTCGGACACGCAACCACTCACTCCGGGTCATTTTTTGGTAGGGTCGAACATGCTGGCGTTGCCACAAGTTGATAGGAGTCAGGTGTCAGCCAATAGATTGAAGGAATTTGATTTGGTGCAAAAGCATATGCAGCATATATGGTCGCGTTGGTATCCGGAATACTTGCAGCAGCTTCAGGCCCGGGCCAAACGTTTAATAGTTCCACCAGTGCGCTGCGCTGAGCTGGTACCCCCTCCCACTTGATTCCAGAGAATTGCGCTGCGCTGGACTGACACCCCCTCCCACTTGTTTCTTTCGTAGCACGCTGTGCGCTTCCCTTCATTCGGACTTGGTGCACCCGAATCAAAACAAAAACTTGAACACATTAAACTTGGTTTATATTTTATCACTTTTATTGCAAATAAAGGGGCATTTTCGCACATAGCTTCACACAATCTTGCCACAAAATCACACACATTATTTATATTTAAAAAATCGTCTTATTTAAAAAAAAACCGTCTAACTGCATGAATACCGTTGTTGCTGTTCAATGCAGTAAACAAATATTGAAATAAAGCAGCGCAAATCACACATTTAAGATAAATGGTGAAAGAAAAGCGCAGCTTCATTTCAATGTGCACAACACTTCAACACTTAGCGAATCTTCGATCGCCCGGGACTTAGGCTAACACGCGCGCGGCCTTTCACGGCGAACGCTTGAGCTGAACTGACGATTTCGTGTGGTGGCAAGAAAGGGAGCGCACAGAGGAACACTCGCTGCACTAGTGCGAGCGAGACACCGATAGCCGCATGCCGCTGCGAGAAAACCAAACTGAGCGCGCAGGCTGAAAGTGAACGCACACATTCACACATGTGTAATTATGTGAGTGCAAAAACTGTGTAGAAAACAAACACGCTCGCGCCTCCGCGTAATTCCGCGTATTTCCAACCTGTTGGAGATTGATCATTTGAATTTATTAGTTCGAATTCGAAATTCGAACTCAATTTAGAAATAGGATAGGAAATGAACTCATAGGCATAGATAAGGATAACAGAATGAACTCAAAATGAATTATGTAATGAACTCTTGACAATTGAATATACAGTAGCAAACGGACATTTGAACGAGTCGCATTATTTCCATAACCGACACAAATTATTCTAATATCGGGAAAGAAAACGAGTTGTACACCGTATACGAACATTCGTGAGGTTTCTCACATTTTTGGTCCTTCGAACCGGATACGTGCGTGCTAAGTGTTTTTCTTTCGCTCTGCATCAAGAGCAACGGCAAATTCGGAACGCTCCGCATCACGAGCACGGTGCAAGTCATCATTCGCGCCATTTCGAATTCTCGCGCTCGTTCAAGTTCATTAGCCCTGCAGCAAGGGCATCGGTCGAATTTTCGTGATCGTGAATCGTGGTTTATTTTTCCCGCGTAAATTCGAATTGCTACAGTTTCGTGAACGTTCATATCGCGTTATAGACATTATCGTGAAAATCTGACGAAAGCTAAGATGGACAAGAAGATAAAATCTGCTCAGCACAAAAAACTCGTCGCAGTGGAAAACATTAAGGCGCTGGAGCGCTTTAAGCAAAACTTCAAACCCGAAAATGTAGGTGAAATCCCGGAGGTTATGGAGGGTTTGGAGCAACACAGACAGGACTTTTTTGCCGCGGTGGCAAAGCTGGAAGAGTATGACGACACCAGTGATGCGATTCAAGCCTGTATTACTGACAGGATCGATATGGAAGAGCGCTGCCGGCGGCTAAAATCGTTCCTTAGAGAAAACCAGCGGAAGGAAGCCAATTCGTTCAACGACTCCTTATTGGCAAACTCAACCCTAGCGTTTGGACGGCCAAACACATCAAACATACGTTTTCCCAAAATCGAATTACCAACGTTCGACGGTGATTCGACAAAGTGGTTGTCATTCCGCGATCGCTTTGTCGCGATGATTGACGCAAGTGCCGAGCTGCCGCCAATTGCAAAACTGCAGTACTTACTTTCGTCCCTGAAAGGTGACGCTGCGGTTCCCTTCGAACATGTTACTCTGACCACGGAAAACTATTCTGTTACCTGGGCTGCGCTGCTTAAGCGATACGACAACTCACGGATGCTCATTCGCGAGTACTGGCGACGGCTACATTTCCTACCTGCGATTGCAACAGAAAGTGTCGATGGCTTGACGTCGTTGGTAGATGAATTCGTGCGATATGTGAATGGGTTACAGAAGCTGCATGAACCTGTCGACTCATGGGACACGCCTTTGTCCAACATGTTGCTGATGAAGCTGGACAATGAGACCATTCTGGCGTGGGAAAGGCATTCTGTGCATAAGAAAAAGGATAAGTACAGCGAGTTGATCGAATTCCTGCAAGACCGAATCCAAATCCTAAAATCGAGCCAGAGTATCTCGTGCGATCGGATTGTGGTTCCGATCAAGGTGGCCGGGGCATATCGGCCCACCGCACCACGGCGGTCGGTAACCAACGCTGCTTCTGTGCAAAGGAATACTCCCGTTTCATCGACCATTCAACAAGTGAGCTGTCCATTGCAGTGTGCAGATCATCACCTGGTTCGAAATTGCCCGGTATTTTTAGCCAAAAATACTCAGGAGCGGCGGGAAATCGCACGGTCAAAGGGATTGTGCTGGAATTGTCTCAGTTGTTCCCATCAAGTGAGATCGTGCAAATCCGAGTATTCTTGCCGTTCGTGCAAGGAACGGCATCATACGCTGCTTCATCAACCACCACAACAACCTACAGTCGCTTTGTCAGCCCAATCAGATGATGATATGGTGTTTCTCGAGACGGCTATTGTGTTTATCGTAGACGATTATGGAGAGAAGCATGAGGCACGGGCGCTTCTGGATTCGGGCTCCATGTCCAACTTCATTTCGGATACGTTAGCTCGGAAGCTCATGACACCTCGAACGAGAGTTAATGTATCAGTGTCTGGCATCGGAACTTCAAGGCAGCAGATAAAGGGTTCGACCACGGCGATCGTTCGTTCAAGGAACCTTCAATTCACCACCCCATTGGAGTTTCTGATCCTGGATACACCCTCGGCGGACATTCCCACCTCACCAATCAACGTGTCTTCGTGGAACATCCCGGATGTAACGCTAGCAGACCCCACGTATCATATCCCAGGCAAGGTCGATGTGGTCATCGGTGGCGATACGTTCTGGGAGCTGCATACCGGACGTAAGCAATCTCTCGGTTCGGGTCTGCCATGGTTGGTAGAAACGCAGTTTGGATGGGCGGTAGCAGGAAATACAACGTATTCGTCTCAACAACATCGGGTGTGTAATATGGCAACGAGCGACAGTCCATTGGAAGCCATATTGACGCGGTTCTGGGAGAGCGAGACCATCTTCGACGAACCCGCTCTATCTCTGGAGGAAGACATGTGTGAACGTCATTTCATCTCTACTACAACCAGAGACCCATCTGGCAGGTATGTCGTACGTTTACCACAAAATCCTAATTCGAATATCGTTTTAGGAGAATCGAAAGCAATCGCTGATCGTCGTCTCCTAGCGGTGGAACGGCGGCTCAAGTCTAACCCTGCAATGAAGGAGGAGTATAGTAATTTCATGTCGGAGTATGAGCGCTTAGGGCACATGAAACAACTCACCGAGCCGGTGGACGATTCGTGTGAACACTACTATCTCCCTCATCACGCGGTGCTTAAGGAATCGAGCACAACCACCAAGGTCAGGGTAGTCTTTGACGCGTCGTGCAAGACATCTTCTGGCTACTCCTTGAACGACAAACTCCTGGTTGGGCCGGTGATCCAAGACGATCTGTTCACCATCATCGTTCGTTTCCGGTCTCACGCAGTCGCACTCTCAGCAGACGTTGAGAAAATGTATCGCCAAATTCTCCACGATTCTCGCGACACTGAATACCTGCGCATTCGGTATAGAGGAAACACCGCAGAGCCGATTCAGACGTTTCAACTGCAAACGGTTACATATGGCACGTCTTGCGCACCCTTCCTAGCAACAAGAACGCTAAAGCAGATCGCTCTCGATCACAAGATGCAATACCCCCGAGCAGTGGATCCTGTATTGCACGATTTTTATGTGGATGACCTGCTAACGGGAACAGACGAGTTGGCAGACGCAATTGAAATGCAAAGGCAGATTTCTGAGATGCTCAAGCAGGCTGGATTCGTGTTGAAGAAGTGGGTGTCGAACGTACCCGAAGCACTAATCGGCATTCCTTCTGAAGACCTGGCCATCCTTCCTACTCACGAATGGCAAGATCCCCAGTTTGTATCGACGCTTGGTCTGGTTTGGGAGCCAGCAGTTGATATGCTGCGATATCGGATCGATCTACCAACTTCTGCGACGATGTTGACAAAGAGGCTAGCTTTGTCCTACATCGCCAAAATCTTTGACCCGCTTGGCTTGCTTAGTCCAACAATTATCATCGCTAAGCTCTTTATGCAACAGCTGTGGAAGTTGCAGGAAAACGGGAAGCCATGGGATTGGGATCGTGAGCTACCATCACATCTCCAAAAGGAATGGACGGCATTTCATTCCAAGCTGCATTCACTTCGGGAAGTGCGCATTCCGCGTTACACTTCAATTCGGCAAGCAGCAAACGTGCAGCTACACATTTTCGCAGATGCTTCTCAGGTGGCATATGGTGCTTGCTGTTACGTCAGGGCAGAAAACGATTTGACATCATCGGTACAGCTGTTGGCAGCTAAGTCTAAAGTAGTACCGTTGTCGAACACACACTCTATAGCGAGACTCGAGCTCTATGCAGCGCGGTTGGCAACGCAACTGTTCCGGAAGGTCAGTCAGTCCCTCAACGGTGAATACGATGCTTTCGCTTGGACTGATTCCATGACCGTGCTACATTGGCTCAATTCAGCACCACGGAGGTGGAAGCCTTTCGTTGCCAACAGGGTGGCACAAATTCAAGGAGAAACTCGGATCAAGTGCTGGAGGCATGTTCCTGGTGTAGACAACCCAGCAGACGATGCATCGCGAGGTCTACTACCAGACAAATTGCAATCCTGTCAATTGCAATGGTGGCATGGGCCACATTGGCTGAGCAGCAAACAGGAAGAATGGCCTATAAGAGAACCTGCAATTGAAGAAACCGCATCAATAGAAGAAGAACGTATTACACAATCACGAATAGCTGCAATGTCGATGGAGGACGATTTCAACAATAAGCTATTTGCACGGTTTTCAACCTACCTCAAACTTCGTCGAACCATGGCGTATTGTTTACGTTTTGTGCAATGCATGAGGACACCGAAACCCGCAATTATGTCACCGACAGCCAAGGGTCATGCTTCGATTCAGGACATGATTACATTGATTGCACCTCCATCTCGAGACGAACTCATCCAAGCTGAGCTTCAGTTGTGTCGGTTAGCTCAGCAAGATTCATTTGCGGATGATTTACCCGCGGTTAAAAACGGCAAGGATCTACCACTCAATTCAAAGCTGAAATGGTTGTCCCCCTTTATTGATGAGGCGGGAATCCTGCGTGTTGGTGGCCGGCTTCGCAACGCACAAATAGCAGAATACGCGAAGCATCCCATACTTCTTTCTGCAAAACACCCGCTCGCAGCATTGTTAGCAGTCGCGTATCACCAGAAGTATATGCACACCGGTCCTGAACACTTATTATCCATCCTTCGTGAACGCTTCTGGATAATCGGTGGCCGTAATTTGACCAAGTCGGTTTTCCATCGGTGTCACAAGTGTTTCAAGGCCAAACCTACACTGGTGCAACAATCCGTTGCAGATCTTCCGACATCAAGGGTTACACCCACGAGACCGTTTGCTGTCAGTGGTGTGGACTATTGCGGTCCGGTATTGCTGAAGTCGCCTATTCGCAATAGAAGTCCCACCAAGGCATACATCGCCATCTTCGTGTGCTTTGCAACACGAGCGGTCCACATTGAGTTGGTGAATGATCTCACTACGGCGGCATTTTTGGCAGCACTAAGGCGCTTCGTGGCTCGCAGAGGCAAAATCGCGGAACTGCATTCAGATAATGCCACTACGTTTAAGGGGGCTGCACACGAACTTCATCGCCTCTACGAGATGTTTAAGTGCAGCAATAGCGAACGCATCGAAATCTTCAACTGGTGTGCCAATGAAGAAATTCAGTGGAAGTTTATTCCACCTAGGGCGCCACACTTCGGAGGACTGTGGGAGGCTGCTGTACGATCCGCTAAACAGCACCTAATTCGCACGATAGGAAGTACGAGCCTCACTCAGGAGGGAATGGTAACATTGCTAGCACAGGTCGAACAATGTTTAAATTCAAGACCCCTGATTCCGCTTTCTAGTGAGCCTTCGGACACGCAACCACTCACTCCGGGTCATTTTTGGTAGGGTCGAACATGCTGGCGTTGCCACAAGTTGATAGGAGTCAGGTGTCAGCCAATAGATTGAAGGAATTTGATTTGGTGCAAAAGCATATGCAGCATATATGGTCGCGTTGGTATCCGGAATACTTGCAGCAGCTTCAGGCCCGGGCCAAACGTTTAATAGTTCCACCAGTGTCGCTAGAAGAAGGGCAATTGGTAATCATAAAGGAAGACAATATACCACCTACCTTGTGGCCAATGGGTAGAATAACACGATTGCACCCAGGAAAGGACGGCGTTGTTAGAGTAGTAACACTTCGTACAGCTGCAGGAAAGGAGATAGTACGCGCAGCAGCTAGATTGGCAATCCTTCCAAATCCAAACATAGGTGAAGACAATTAACCTCGAACACCAAGTTAGGAGGCGATCAGCGCGAAGCACATGCGTAATGTAAACAACCACACCGCACATACACACGACACGATACACGAAGTGACAGATCGACACTTGCAACTTGTACAACACAACACCACACTTGCACAACATTTGCTATCTCTGAGGCGAAGTTAGATCGAGATACTTCTTCATTTTCTTATTTTTTTCCAATTGTATTTTCTGAATGTTTAAAGAAATACTTTCTTTGGTGGCCGGAATGTTGGAGATTGATCATTTGAATTTATTAGTTCGAATTCGAAATTCGAACTCAATTTAGAAATAGGATAGGAAATGAACTCATAGGCATAGATAAGGATAACAGAATGAACTCAAAATGAATTATGTAATGAACTCTTGACAATTGAATATACAGTAGCAAACGGACATTTGAACGAGTCGCATTATTTCCATAACCGACACAAATTATTCTAATATCGGGAAAGAAAACGAGTTGTACACCGTATACGAACATTCGTGAGGTTTCTCACACAACCGTCTCCCCATGCTTCTACATGCCCCTCGCCTGAAAGTCGCACACTTTTTCATTCTCATTGCTAGTAGGGTGCTGATAGTCAATAAAAGTGCGTCATGATATGCAGAATACTTGAGTCCAACGCGATACTCTGACTGACAGGCTTAACTTAATGCCGGCGCAAGCATAATCATCATCATCATTTTTCTGGCTGTGAACAGTGCTGCCAAATGCCACTGTTTCAATCATCAACACTCATGACTGAAACGAAGCTCAAATCAGATCACGTACACAACTGAGATGATCAGTGACTATAATCAAACAGTTGGTGGATCAATCACATGCTTGGTGACATTTAGTTTAGCACCCAACTTATGATCACTCACTTGGTCACGACATTGTTGTCGGCGATAATCGCGACATTCTTGAAATACACTTGGCGCGTGGGCTCTAACAACAAAATAAGCATGCTTTCTCCCCGTATCTGTTTTGATTATCGGTCGGGCCAAACAGAGTGAGAAAACATGCTCATTTTGTTTCTTGGAACCACTCGCACGCAAAGCATATCTCCCGTGACCATCGCGATGATCACCGACTGAAAATGTCGCGACCAAGTGATTGAACACGAGTTGATTGTACACAATGTCACCAAGCATGCGATGGTCGCACCAACTGTTTGAGGCTCGCCTCTGATCTTCGCAGTAGAGCTCGTGACGCTGAGACGATTTTTTTTCAGCCAGAATTTGTCATGACTATGTCAGTGACATTTTGCAAAATTGATCACAGCAAAAAAAAGTCGTGATATAGTGACTGACCAAGCGATGGTCGCAAACATGTCACGAGCATGTATTAGTCACACCAATCGTTCTGAGTATCACCTCTGATTATCAAAATTGAGTACGTTACGCTGATATGGATTTTGTTTCAGTCAGATTTTTTTATGACATTGATAGTGACATTTTGCAGCACTGGT
Source organism: Anopheles merus (assembly GCF_017562075.2). NCBI lineage: Eukaryota > Metazoa > Arthropoda > Insecta > Diptera > Culicidae > Anopheles > Anopheles merus. The sequence goes on from NC_054081.1 coordinate 22,700,940, forward strand.
CACGATGGACAGCCCTACGGGCAAATATCGGGTAATTTTTAACATAGTGTGCGTAACAACCTAGAGATAAGTCGATGGAAGATTTCCTAGGTTTAAAAAAGGGGGAGGGAACGGGTACCACGGTTCTCTCCCGCTTCCATACAAAATACACGGTGCGTTCTCTCAATGTTGCGCTGTGTGCGTTTCTTTCGTTCAGCGATCGCTCACACTCGCTGCGGATTTTTTTGTTACCTAAAGCTAAACAAAAAAACAAACCCGTGTAGATCTTTTTTCATCCCTTTATTGAAACAGTTACATAACTTTACACGATTTCACACATTTACATACACAATATTAAACTAAAATAAAATCGATCGCTCCGTCGATGCAAACGTTGAAGTGGCCGAATATCTGCGTAGATCCTTTTGTACCCGTTGATTACTGCAAAAAAGGTACGAAATGAAGCTGCGCGATGTACATAACATGCATTACGAATCATTCGCGCAGTTTCATTTCAATTCGCACAACACTTGAACACTTGAACACATTACAAAATCATAACACCAATCGTCCAGGACTCAGACTGACACACGTGCGGCCGCTCGCAGTGGATCCTTGAGCTGAGTGGAAGAGTGGAAATCGTCGTGTGGTAGCAAGAGTGAGAGTACCCAGAGGAACTTTCGGTGCAGCAGTGCAAGCGAGACACCGATATCAGCATAGCGCTGCGAGCAGATCAAACTTAGCGCGCTGGCGGAAAGTAAACGCACACACATTTGTAACTGTGTTAGTGTCAAAACTGTGTAGAAACCAAAACGCGCACTCGCATCCTTGTATTTCACACCGTTTTTCCGCTTAACCAGTGCACAGTAGGCAATGGCCATACAAACGCCGGGATGAAAATAAATTCCTCGTGCTATTGCAGTTTTTCTTCATTCAATACAATTGTTCTTACAGGGTTTACCAGTCCAATAAACAACTGTCCAATTGTTTATAACAATAGCCGTTTTGAATAGACACCGCTGTCTACCACTTGCTCACACGTCAGATGGTGTGAGCTACTCTGTCCAATTCAATAACACAATTTTCGCCTTGGGACTATATAGTACTTATATAGTTCCGGTACTCACATACGCCTCTGAGACATGAAAACTATCCAAATCTGACGAAACCCTCTTAGCCGCGTTCGAGAGGAAGATGCTCAGAAGGATAATTGGCCCCGTATGTGTGGAAGGACAATGGAGGAGCCGCTATAATGACGAGCTATACGAGATGTACGGCGACCTCACTGTCGTACAGCGTATCAAGCTCGCCAGGCTCCGGTGGGCTGGCCATGTTATACGCATGGAAACGGACGACCCAGCCCGTAAAGTCTTTTTAGGCCGTCCACAAGGACAGAGGAGGCGTGGTAGGCCCAAATTGAGGTGGCAAGATGGCGTGGAGGCGTCCGCCATTAAGGCCGGGATAACGGACTGGCAGACGAAGGCGCGAGACCGTGAGCGGTTTCGGACACTCCTGAGGCAGGCCAAGACCGCAAAGCGGTTGTAGCGCCGGATAACTCAACTAACTCAACGCTAATAAAAAAGTTGTGTTTTTCATGGTTGGTTTTGAAAAGGCCTGTTTCCTATCTTACAAACTTTTTAAAACTGTTTTTCCTCTCTTCAGCTTTGTTTTTTGCCTGTTTGTTTCAAATGCCCGTTTATGACATATCCTTAACCGGGCAATAATCCCAATGAAAGGTCTGCAGTGACGGAATCGCAACCCCGTATGCAAGCGGAGTAAGTAAACGCTACACTGTTCTTAGGGAAGAACGGAACTAACTTTATTCATTCAATTCGGCGTAGCCGTTCTACGCCGCTATCTTACTCTAGCGATGCCTAATCCTAATTTTCCTAATCCTAGTTTCCTCATGCCCTATGTCCTTATGATGAATACCCCCACCCTTATTTTATTGTGACTTCTATGCCCACGCACTTTACGCGCGCATCCTAATTACTAACACTACTTAAACTTCTAATCGCACTACCTGTCCTAATCTATAAAGTGGGCGTGGCCTTCCTATCTAATCCTATGCTATAGTTTATCCTACTTCCGAATTCATCCTAGTTCTAGTGTTAATCCTAATTAGTTCATTTCTATTTTTAGAATCCACCTAGTTCATTTCTGTCGGCGACATCCTCCCCCCCGTAAGCGCTCGTAGAGGGTTACAACAAAAAAGGAGCCGACTGAACTTACTTTTCTTCTTTTTCGTTACGTACGTCTAGCTTAGCAACTTTTGCGGCAGGTCTTTTTACCATCGTGGTTCCTACACGCATTACAACCGCTCTCACTTGCCCATCTTTTGCCGTATCAACATCTACTACTCTTCCCTTTATCCACCTACCGCTAACCTGTTCGTTCGGAAATGTCACAATATCTCCTATTTTAGTGGTTCTGCTTTATTTAACTATTTCCCGCGCGATATCAATTGAGGTAGGTATTCCTTCACCCATCTCAACCAATAATTTTGAGCCGCTAGTCTGGATTTTTTCCAAATAGACCTCGATGCCTCGGCTTCAACAATGTCTAAAAGAGACGGTGCGGCCTCTCCGGAATAACCAATTAGGAAGTGGCTTGGTGTTAGAGGTTCATCATCCTCGTGTTCAATAGGGATGTGCGTTAGCGGTCTATTGTTAATGATAAATTCTATCTCTATCAACAAAGATCTCAACGCTACTTCGGGCAAGGAATCTTTTGTTAACGGGAGAAGACTTTTTACCTCTTGCACCATTCTTTCCCAAGCCCCTCCAAAATGTGGTGCTGCCGGTGGATTAAAATACCAGTAAATTCCTTCCGTAGCACACCTTTGCTGAATTTGTGCCATTTCTCTACAAGCTCCAACAAAATTAGTACCATTGTCGCATTATATATGAGCAATTTTTCCCCTTCGATGCTGCACATTTTTTAGATTCATAATAAATGTGTTAGAACTTAGATCGTTGGCAAGCTCTAGATGAACAGCTCGGGTTGTTAGGCATGTAAACAATGCTCCCCATCTTTTTTCAGATCGTCGACCAATCGTAACAGTAAGTGGGCCAAAATAATCCACTCCTGTATGCGTGAATTGTTTAAAATATGCGGCTGTTCTACAAGGTGGCAACGCTGCCATTTGAGGCGCTTGTGGCTTGGCCTTATCATTTTTGCATTTTTGGCAGATAGCTGATACCCTTTTCAATACGGCTCTAAGATCGACTACCTAGAATCTCTGGCGTATGGCGGCAACTACTGTTTCGGTTTTTTTATGTTGATATTTTTCATGGTAAAATCGTACGATGAGCATGGTTATATAGTGAGATTTAAGTAATAAAATTGAATATTTTGTATCTGAACTTAAAATTTCGACTTTATCTAGCCTTCCATTTGCTCTCATAATATTGTTTTCATCTATAATTGGTCAGAGATTTTTATGTTGCTATTTTTTTATATTGGCAATTTCATGCTAAGGGCTGTTACCTCCTCTTCAAATCCTTCTCATTGTGCTTTCCTAATTAATAGATTTTCAGCCATGTCTAAAATGGGCTTATCTTTTATTTTTAGACTTTCTTTATTTTTTGATTTAAGTCGTTTTAAATATGTTAGCCCTATTGCCAATGCTTTCATCAATCTTTTCCAGCTGGAGCACCAATTGACATTTATGACTTCCCAGTCTATTTTTTCCGTTGTGCTAATTGCGTTAAGGTAAATCGATTGCATTTCTTCTACAGTTTCTGACTCGAGATCGAGTTTTGCAATTTCCTGATCTTGCAAAAACTTTGGTCCTGTTAGCCAAATGGATTGCCGCGATGATTGTTTGGTGGCTTCATCGGCCGGATTATCTTTTGAACAAACCCAGTTCCATTGTGCGGCTGAAGTTTTACTTAATATTTCTCCTACTCTTCTGGCTACGAATTGTGTGTACCTTTTTGGTTCTGCAGCAGCTATCCATGCCATTACTGTTTTAGAATCAGTCCAGTAGAACGTGTCGTTAATGTGTACCCTGAGCTCTTTTAAAATTGTATCGGCTAATCTTACTCCGAGAACAGCACCTTGCAGCTCCAAACAGGGAATTGATAAAGGCTTTATCGGCGCAACGCGAGATTTCGCTGTTATAGGAGAGACTTCAATGCCATTTGAACTAATTGTTCTCATATAAACGATGGCTGCAAAAGCTTTGTCGGACGCATCGACAAAAACGTAAATTTCCCGCCGAGTTATGCTGTAATTTGTTTTGGAATAACATCTTTTAATATTGATTTTTTCAACTATTTTCATGCTCTTAACCCAAGCGTTCCATTGATTAATTATAACAATTGGAAGCTTGTCATCCCAATTATGCCCTAATCTCCACATTTCCTGCATTATTAATTTGACTTCTATAAGGTGGTTTGCTAATAATCCTAATGGATCGTAAATTTTCATTATTACTGACAAAACTTCACGCTTTGTTGTAAATTCGTTAGCCATATTAAGAAATTTAAGTATATATTTGAAACAATCGCCTTCTGTATCAGTTTCAGTGATTTTTAATAAACTGCTTTCACTTACACGCTCTGCTGCCAAGTTATTTAATAAGCCTTTTGAATTTGATATAAAATTTCTAATAAAAAAGTTTGCTTCGTCGTGAATGGTAATTACTTACTCTTTCTAGAGCTGCTTCTTCTGTATCAAAACTGTCAAGGTAATCATCAACGTAGTGATTTTGAATAATTGATGTGACTGCTTTGGGGTGAATATTTATAAAATGCTTAGCATTTTCATTTTTTACATATTGAGCGCACGCTGGTGAGCAGGTAGCTCCAAATATCATTACATTCATTTTTAATGTTTTTGGAATACTAGTAGGACTTTCTCTATACAAGAAAAGCTGTGCGGATTGATCTTGCTGTCTTATTTTAACCTGGTGGAACATTTCTTTTATGTCCCCTGAAACCCCTACACTTCCTTCGCGAAAACGAACAAGAATCCCGAAAAGAGATGCAACTGCATCGGGACCTGTTAATAACTGTGAATTTAATGAAATTCCTGCGTTTTTCGCGGCAGCATCGAAAACTAATCTTGGTTTTGGTTTGGGCTTATTATAATTTTTGTAAGTTGCTAGAAGGAGATAGGACGAAAGTAAGAGGAACGAAGCGAGCGATGACGAAGGACATCAGGAGAAAGAGAGACGAAGATATGAGTGAGCGAGATAGGAGATAATAGGATAGCTATAAAAACGAGAGTACGTGCGGAGTGGTCAGTCGCGATCGGTTTGTTGTATTTAACACGTCTGAATAAAGAACTTTGAACTCGTACATTCGTTTCCGCGTATTTTCATTCCTTACATTTGGGGGCTCGTCCGGGAATGAGATTGAGATTGAGATTGAGATTGAGTGTGGAATGAGGAATACGTTGATGAGATTGATTGTGGAATGAGGATTACGTTATCAGGATTGATTGTGAATTCGAGGATTGAAGTGCTGATCGCGACGCTAATGAAGAGGCTTTTCTGTGTGTGAAAGCATTGACGCTGAGTGCGATGTGAACACGCTGAGTGCGATGTGAAAACGCTGAGTGCGATACGCTGAGTGCGAAACATAAAACGTTGTGTCTTTCCTGTGTGTAAAAGAATTAATGCTGAGTGCGATACGCTGAGTGCGAAACATAAAACGCTGTGTGCAAAACGTTATGCTGTGAGCATCGTGGTTTGATGCAAGCACAGATAAGAAAACTGCTGTGTGCGGAAGTATATGGTGAATGCGTATAGAAAGCGTGTGTCACAATATCACGAATAATTGAGTGCGAACGCGATATTCAGGTGCAAGTGTGAATAATAGGTACACGTGTGACAATGACGGAAGAAGTGCGTATTGCGATATTGGTAGAAGAATTTACACGCTGTGGCTTAATAAAACGTTGCCAAGAAAAGGGATTACCGATCACAGGAACAAAAGAAGAAATGGCACGTTTGCTTGTGGAGTACCAAGAGGTTCAAGCCGAACTCGACGTGTCCTCGGCGGAACGGTATCAGGATGCGGTGTTGGGGGAAGTTGCATCTGGACAGAGTGCAACAGCCATACCAAAACTTGAGCCGGTGGTAGAAACTTCGTCGCCCTACTTCTTCCGTGACGTTGAAGAAGGGATAGAAGCATACAGCGCAGATGGTTCTAGAGACCTTACCGCTTGGTTTGTAGAGTTTGAGGAAATCTCTAGTTTAGCGCGCTGGTCTGATGAGCATAAGTTTATTATGTGTCGGAAGAAACTGACCGGTGTGGCCAAGAGCTTTCTGGCTACATTGCGCGGAGTTACCACTTATGCTGCGCTGAAGCGAGCGTTATTAGCCGAATTTGCAACAGTAGTAAGAGCGATTGATATCTATCGGCAATTGGCTTCGCGGAAGAAAAGGAAAGACGAATCAGCGCTTGAATTCATTTATTCGATGCAAAAACTCGCGCAGTCTATCGATATCGAAGAAGAAGACCTTTGCGAATTCATCGTGGACGGGTTTTCGTCCGATGAAACAACAAGGGCGATTTTGTACGAAGCAACAACAATTTCGCAACTAAAGAAAAAAATAGCGCTGCGAGAACGGGCAGACACAAAATCAGAGGATAAGAAAAAACGGCCCTTTGTTGAGCAAATGTCTAAGCAGCACAAAGACACACCAAATACACGGAAGCCCAAGTGTTACAATTGTGGTCAGCTGGGGCACGTGGCCACCAGCTGTGTCGAGCGAAAAAGGGGCGTCAAGTGTTACGGGTGCGGTGTGTACGGGCACAATGCAAGTGAATGCGAGAAGAAACAAACAACCAACACGGGTACACATCTGGTGACAAATAGCAACGATACAATGGTAATTATTGAATTTGGCGATTGTGTTCTTCACGCTTTGTTTGACAGCGGCAGTGGTTATAATATAATTTCCAATAAAGCATTCCAGAGAATAGGCTCCCCGCCTTTAGAAAACACGTTTGTGACGTTCAACGGTTTTGGCGGTACACAAACAAAAGCCATCGGACGAATTTTTGTGGATGTGTGTGTGTGTGCCGTATCATACAAAAACGTTCCTTTTTTCGTGGTGCCGGATGGAACGATGGTTTATGACGCTTTGTTAGGAAGAGAGTCTCTACAGTTTTTTAACGTCGAAGTGACCATAGATGGTGTAAAACTAATCCCACGGAGTAACGAAAAGGAGCAGGTAGCAGAAAGCAACGTTTTTTTGGCTGATGTGTTTTCAACCTCCACCGACCCGAGAATAATAGTGCCGAGTGTTTATGAAGAACAAATAAGTGCGTTGATCGAGAAGCATTGTGTCAACGACGAGCAACAGCCGCCCAAGGAATCGCCGATAACAATGCGGATCATCACCAACGAAGGGGCGGTGCCGTTTCGTCAATCACCGAGACGTGTCTCTCCGAAGAGTGGTGATCGTCAAGAAAAAGAACGGCAAGTACCGATTATGCGTTGATTATAGGAAACTAAATTCGATCGTATTAAAAGATGGTTTTCCAATCCGAGTAATTGATGAGGTATTAGAAAAATTACAGAAAGCTAGGTATTTTACAGTTATGGATTTAACAAACGGATTTTTTCATGTTCCAATAGAAGAAAGTAGTAGAAAATATACCGCGTTTGCCACAAAAACGGGATTGTACGAATTTAAAAGAGCATCATTTGGTTTTTGTAATTCTCCTGCAGTTTTCATTAGATTTGTTAACACTATTTTTCAATCATTAATTAATCAAAATGTATTAGATCTGTATATGGACGATATAGTCATTCACGGTGTAACTCCAGAGGAATGTTTGAATAAAATGGAATTAGTTTTTGATAAAATAAAGTAATACGGACTTAAAGTAAACTGGGAGAAATGTGAATTTTTGCAACAGTCTATTGTCTTCTTAGGGCATCGTGTAGAAAAGGGAACAATTTCACCAGGTCAAGACAAGATAAGAGCCGTTAAGAATTTTAGCCTACCGAAAAATGTTAAAGCTTTTCAAGCTTTTTTAGGGCTAACGGGGTTCTTTCGAAAATTTATAAAAAATTATGCTATAATTGCCCGACCATTAACAGATTTGCTAAAGAAAGATGTAGAGTTTAACATGGGGCAGATTGAAATAGAAGCTTTCCAGAAATTAAAACAGTTATTGATCAAGGAACCGATTCTTAGATTGTATGATCGGGATGCAGAAACAGAAGTACACACTGATGCATCGAAGTATGGGTTTGGTGCAGTCTTATTGCAAAATTTGATGGAAAATTTTATCCGATTTTGTTTTGGAGTAAAAAACAACGCCAGGAGAGTCAAATCAACATAGCTACATTTTAGAAGCAAAGGCAATTTTTCTAGCGGTCAAAAAATGGTGCCATTACCTATTGGGGATTAAATTTAAAATTATTACCGACTGTATAGCATTCAAGCAAACCATAAAAAAGGACGACACGCCAAGGGAAGTTACGCAGGGGGTAATGTTTTTACAAGATTTTGATTACGAGGTAGAACATAGACCAGGTGAAAGGTTGCGTCATGTTGATTGCTTGAGTAGGTATCCGGAGGAAAATGTTCTGATAATTTCAGAGGTTTCGGCAATCATCAAAAAACAACAGCTCAAAGATGATTCATTAAAAGCCATTATGGAAATATTAAAAGAAAGGCCTTACGGTTCATATAAGATGAAGGAAAACATTCTTTACAAAACAGTGGAAGGAATTGATTTATTGGTTATTCCGAAAAGTATGGAGAAGCAGATAATTGTAGATGCACATAATGTAGGTCATTTTGGTAATACTAAAACTATGCATAATATAAAGCAGTTATATTTCATACCACATTTAGAATACAAGGTAAAACAGGTCATAGAAAGTTGTGTGAAATGTATTTTGCATAATAAGAAGCTGGGGAAGAAGGAAGGTCTGTTGCATCAAATCTATAAAGGAAATAGTCCTTTACAAACAATCCACTTAGACCACATAGGACCAATGGATGCTACGGCAAAACAATATAAGTATATTTTGACAGTTGTAGATGCATTTTCCAAATTTGTTTGGCTTTACCCAACAAAATCGACTGGTACCGAGGAGGTAATTTTAAAACTAAACAGTTGGTCAGAGATTTTTGGTAACCCTGAAAGGATTATTACGGATCGTGGAAGCGCGTTTACTTCGAACAATTTTATAGATTATTTAAAAAATCGACAGATAGAGCATGTCATAAACACTACAGGTGTTCCAAGGGGAAACGGGCAAGCCGAAATAGTTAATAAAATTGTGTTGTCTACTTTGGCTAAGTTAAGTTCAGATGAACCGTCAAGATGGTACAAGTCAGTAGGATTAGTGCAACGAGCTATTAATTCAAATGTTCATGCTACCACTAAACGGACACCGTTCTTTGCGCTTTTCGGTACAACTATGCGAAATGGAGATGAAAAACAACTACAAAAGATAATTCAAGAGGAACTATACGAACGTTTCGATAACGATAGAACAGAAATAAGGGAACAGATTCAAGAAGAAATTAGAAGAGCTCAAACAATACAAAAACAGAACTTTGACAAAACGCGGAAGGAAGCTGTAGAATATAACATAGGTGATCTGGTAGCTATTAAACGAACCCAGTTTGTAGCAGGTAGAAAACTAGCAAATGAATATCTAGGTCCTTACGAAGTAATAGAAACCAAACACAATGATCGTTACAAAGTAAAAAGAGCTGCTAATTGTGAAGGTCCTAATATAACTAGTAGTAGTGCAGATAACATGAAATTGTGGTCTTACGCCGTGGAAAATGATCTACTAGACGAATGTGATGAAGAAATCCCTTGAGGGCAATGGATGGCCAGGAAAGGCCGAATGTAAGTTGCTAGAAGGAGATAGGACGAAAGTAAGAGGAACGAAGCGAGCGATGACGAAGGACATCAGGAGAAAGAGAGACGAAGATATGAGTGAGCGAGATAGGAGATAATAGGATAGCTATAAAAACGAGAGCACGTGCGGAGTGGTCAGTCGCGATCGGTTTGTTGTATTTAACACGTCTGAATAAAGAACTTTGAACTCGTACATTCGTTTCCGCGTATTTTCATTCCTTACATTTATCACTGCGAAATGGGGAATATAATTTATTTTGTTACCGAGCAATTGATGATGATTATCCTTCACAACTTCAGCATAACCCTTTTCACAATATGATGCAATTTCTGCATGATACCATTCCTTCAGCGCATTATCCTTTTATAATTTTTGTTCAAGACCTTGCAAGCGTCTCAAGGCTTGTTCATAGATTTCTGGTAAAACAACTTTATCGTCCTTCCAAAGCAAAGCAAAGCAATCCAAAGCAGCTATTTCGTAACCAAGATTTACCTTTTTCAATGTACTTTTCATAAGCGTATTAGCTCTTTCTTCTGATTTTGAGATCAATTTATCCGATCCCGGTTTGACCCCAAATTCCTCTGTTGAGAAATAGTCTCTCATAAGTTTATGCAAGGACATTTTTTGCTCGTTGTTTTCTATGACGGTAAAGAGCTCATGTTTTTCAGCCAAGTTTTTTTCTGTGTATTGTGTTTGAATTTCATTGTTTTCACCAAATAGCACCCACCCCAAATTTGTCTCATTAGCTATGTGTTCTCCTGGTTTGCCTGCGCGACTTTGTCGAGCATATATCAAATGTGCGTGAGGTAGTCCAAGTAATACCGTTGGCCTACCACTTTCAAAACTCGCTAACGATATATCTTCGAGATGTTTGTATCGTGTTTTAATTTGTTCTGCGTTGACTGATTGAGCTGGCAGACGCATTTCTTGCACTGTTCGTAACCCCTTTAGATCTAGGAATTTTCCTTCGACATTTTTAATTTTAACACTTATCACTTCAGTTTCGGGCTCCTCTTGACGTACCCCGTTTGTCCACGACAATGATAAAGGTAGCTTAGGACCTGTGGCCTTTAGCGCTTCCTTCGTTTGCTTGAGAATCAAGCTAGCCGATCCGTATCGATGAATGCGATTGTATTCAATTGTTTCGCGTTATGTTTAAGTGTTATGGGCAATATTTGAAATAGACATTGTTTGTGATTATGGACATTTAATCTTTGAACGGTTTGCGTATTTGGTCGAAAATTATGAAGCAGAGTATGATGTTTTTTGTGGCAATTATGTTCTCTGCACTGTGGTGGAAGGTAGCAAGTTCGCGATTCATGATTTGTTTGGCTACAGCAATTTTCTAATATTCTACCTTGCTTTATGACATTCCAACGCTCATTAACATGCATGTATTGAAATCTACGACAGTCAATTAATTTATGACCAAGGCCACAAATGAAACATTTTGCTCTTTGCCTTTGGACAGGCTCTTGAGTTACGCGTTGTTGGGGCTGTGCATATGAGCAAGACGGTTGGTCTGCTTCCTTTGCTCCCTTCGCTTTTAATTAGATTGCCAATTGCTCCTGGGGTCTGAGCCATGCCGCAAGGTCGCCTAAAGTTCTAACCCTTTTTTCACTTAAAGTGTATTGATACCATTTTTGCATTAGTTCGACTGGTAGTTTTCCAACTAAGTTTTCTATGAGCATAGTATCTTGCAAATAATCTGCTCGATCCAACGTGGTCATACTTCCTATCATATTGTCGATTGCATGCATAAAGGTAAGAAAAGTTTTAGGGTTATCCATATTTGGGTTATCTATGCTCATGAGGTCTTCAACGAGCGTTTGGTAAATTATATTTGGGTTGCCATATTCATTTTCAAGGCGCTCGATGATAGCTTCTATGTTAGCTTCGTCGAAAAGTATTCCGCTGACACTTTCAGCTGCCTCCCCTTTCAAACTTTTCTGTAAGGCTCTTAGAATTTCTAAGGCTGAAAAATCTTCCTCGCGTTTAAATTTATCAAACACAGTTTTAAATCGCGTCCAGGTTCTGAAGTTGCCATCAAATTCTGGCAAGTCCATTGTCTGGGACCAAGGAGGACTTGCGGTTCGTTCCTTTAAAACTTGCACCATGCTCCTGATAAACTCCATTATATCCGGGCTCGGTTCGGCTTTCGGTATATTTGCGATAGGATTTGTTGTGACATTTTGCTCCTCCTCCTCACCTAAGCTGAAATCTTCCATCTCTTGGGCTTGACGCAATAATTCCGCGTTTTCTTTTTTTTAACCGTTCAACTTCTTCCCTTTCGTACGCCCGTTTTTTCTCTTCTTTCTCCCTTTTAACCCGCACTAATTCTTCGTTCTCCCTTTTAAGTTCCGCAATAACATTATATAATTCTGACGGGTCTACGTCGGACCCCTTAGCAGACTTAGATCTAGTTAAAACGTTTGTAGTACTCACAACCTTTTTCGCCGTTTTGCTGGTCTGCATCTCGTCGCTCTGCTGTTGCTGTTGTTGTGACTGCTGCAGCTGCATCCTTTGCTGCTGCTGCAGTTGTATATGTTGCTGTTGTTGCTGCTGCTGCAGTTGTATATGTTGCTGTTGTTGCGCCTGCTGCTGTTGTTGCGGCTGTTGCTGCGGCTGCTGTTGTGGCAGCTGCGGGGGCAGCGGCGGCTGGGGCTGCGGCTGCGGCTGCGGCTGTTGTTGAGGCATGCTGTCTCGCCTTGCTGTTTCACTTCACTGCTTCACTTTTTTTTTTCAATCACTCTCCGTCACTGCTGCACTGCTTCACTGTTTCAGTGCTACACTGCGGCTTCAGTTTTTTTTTTCTGTTTTTTCAATCACTCTCCGTCACTGCTTCGCTGCTCACCGGTTCCTGGTTCTGTCCAAATCGTTGATCACACACTGCTCCGTCAAACTTTTCACCAATTTTCCTCCTCTGCTCGCACACCACTAGCGCTTTCCGTATCTTCGATACAAAGCGTTTTATTTTTTCACTGCACTTTTACACACTTCTGCTGCTGCTGCTTTTCTTAGCGTCCTAGCTCCGTCTGAGCTTTTAAGTGAGGGATTTCGCCCCCTCCGGCCACTGCACTTTCACACACTTCTGCTGCTGCTACTTCTCGTAACGTCCTAGCTCCGTCCGAGCTTTTAAGCGAGGGATTTCGCCCCCTCTGGCCACTGCACTTTCACACACTTCTGCTGCTGCTGCTTTTCTTAGCGTCTTAGCTCAGTCCGAGCTTTTAAGCGAGGGATTTCGCCCCCTCCGGCCACTGCACTTTCACACACTCCTGCTGCTGCTGCTTCTCCTAACGCCCTAGCTCGGTCCGAGCTTTTAAGCGAGGGATTTCGATTTTTTTTTCTATTCACTGCACTTTCACTTTCACTGCTTCTCCTAGCGTCCTAGCTCAGTCCGAGCTTTTAAGCGAGGGATTTCGCCCCCTCCGGCCACCTTCGTCGTTGCTCAGTCCGAGCTTTCAGCGAGGGATTTCGCCCCCTCCGGCCACCTTCGTCGTTACTCAGTCCGAGCTTTCAAGCGAGGGATTTCGCCTCCTCCGGCCTTCGGCCCTGGCTTGGGCCTTCGTGGGGACAGTCCGTCCGTCTTGGCCTTTCGAGGGGACAGTCCGTCCGTCCTGGCCTGCCCTGGCTTGGGCTTTCGAGGGGACAGTTCGTCCGTCCTGGCCTGCCTTGGCTAGGGCTTTCGTGAGGACAGTCCGTCCGTCCTGGCCTGCCCTGGCTTGGGCTTTCGTGGGGACAGTCCGTCCGTCCTGGCCTGCCCTGGTTTGGGCTTTCGTGGGGACAGTCCGTCCGTCCTGGCCTGCCCTGGCTTGGGCTTTCGAGGAGACAGTTCGTCCGTCCTGGACTGCCCTGGCTTGGGCTTTCGAGGGGACAGTCCGTCCGTCCTGGCCTGCCCTGGCTTGGGCTTTCGAGGGGACAGTTCGTCCGTCCTGGCCTGCCCTGGCTTGGGCTTTCGTGGGGACAGTCCGTCCGACCTGGCCTGCCCTGGCTTGGGCTTTCGAGGGGACAGTCCGTCCGACCTGGCCTGCCCTGGCTTGGGCTTTCGTGGGGACAGTCCGTCCGTCCTGGCCTGCCCTGGCTTGGGCTTTCGAGGAGACAGTTCGTCCGTCCTGGACTGCCCTGGCTTGGGCTTTCGAGGGGACAGTCCGTCCGTCCTGGCCTGCCCTGGCTTGGGCTTTCGAGGGGACAGTTCGTCCGTCCTGGCCTGCCCTGGCTTGGGCTTTCGTGGGGACAGTCCGTCCGACCTGGCCTGCCCTGGCTTGGGCTTTCGTGGGGACAGTCCGTCCGACCTGGCCTGCCCTGGCTTGGGCTTTCGTGGGGACAGTCCGTCTGTCCTGGCCTACCCTGGCTTGGGCTTTCGAGGGGACAGTTCGTCCGTCCTGGCCTGCCCTGGCTTGGGCTTTCGAGGGGACAGTCCGTCCGACCTGGCCTGCCCTGGCTTGGGCTTTCGTGGAGACAGTCCGTCCGTCCTGGCCTGCCCTGGCTTGGGCTTTTGAGGGGACGGTCCGTCCGTCCTGGCCTGCCCTGGATTGGGCTTTCGAGGGGACAGTCCGTCCGTCCTGGCCTGCCCTGGCTTGGGCTTTCGAGGGAATCGTCCTTCCTGGCTGTACCCCGACCGGGTTTTCGAGGGAATCGTCCTTCCTGGCTGTACCCCGACCGGGTTTTCGAGGGAATCGTCCTTCCTGGCTCCTCTACTCTGAGTTCCTGTGTAGGTTTACTTCCTCTCTGGAGCCACCATATCCTTAAACGGGCAATAATCCCAATGAAAGGTCTGCAGTGACGGAATCGCAACCCCGTATGCAAGCGGAGTAAGTAAACGCTACACTGTTCTTAGGGAAGAACGGAACTAACTTTATTCATTCAATTCGGCGTAGCCGTTCTACGCCGCTATCTTACTCTAGCGATGCCTAATCCTAATTTTCCTAATCCTAGTTTCCTCATGCCCTATGTCCTTATGATGAATACCCCCACCCTTATTTTATTGTGACTTCTATGCCCACGCACTTTACGCGCGCATCCTAATTACTAACACTACTTAAACTTCTAATCGCACTACCTGTCCTAATCTATAAAGTGGGCGTGGCCTTCCTATCTAATCCTATGCTATAGTTCAACCTACTTCCGAATTCATCCTAGTTCTAGTCTTAATCCTAATTAGTTCATTTCTATTTTTAGAATCCACCTAGTTCATTTCTGTCGGCGACATGACAGGTAGTTGGATACTGGTGGTTAATAGCTCATACAACAACACGTCAAAATCGCTTGCGCTATTTTCAAGAAAAAGTTTAATAATTTTTGGGGTCGCAGATGGTCGTAGCTAGTTTTAACGACAAAATGTAGGAAAAATGTTGTTCTTTCTATTAATATACGACTCACGAGTGAAATCGAGTCGAATCATTAAAAAAATCACTCTCCAAAATGAAAATATCCAAAAATTCAGCAGGGATGTTTGGTTTTCAATCATTTATGAAGTTTAAAAACGAGTTTTTTTGTTAAATATTCAGACATAACATCAAATTATGACAAAACACCTTCAACCTTCAACGACACATTGATTATTAAAATCTAAGCATCATATACTAAAATATTCTGGTTTATGTTCGGTCGAAAAATAGCTCCAATTTGGGACAAAAAACACAAAGTTTATACTTTGATGGCCTATATCTCAGTAAGTTTAAGATAAAAACGTGAAATATTTTGGTTTCAACTAAGTTTAAGTATCTTTTTTAAGAAAATGATTATGGTGTTAACCTGCGATAAAGTTTGATTTTTCGATCAAAGGCGTTTGCCCAATGTGTAGTGGCGTGTTAAACGGTGGGCGGACTGGGCGGCCGCCAGGGGCCCCGGCGATCTAGGGGGACCCGTCAATATGGATGTTTGACTTCGTCTCAATTCCACCCCCCCCCCCCCCCACCGTATGGGGCTTAAACCACCGTTTTCAAGACTTATTTCTAATCAATTCACTCACTCTCTCCGCTTGGTGACGCACAGACGTGGTTTTGATCGCTCCTGCTTATTCCAGTGTTTTAACGCGGCTTGATTAATCGCCCTGTGGCTGGCAAAATTTTATCGCTTGTGACTTTTGCACACATCTGCTTTGCGATATCACTCGTTGTGTGCTTGCTTTCCACTGTAACAGTGTTATCATAATGACTATCTGTGCAATTTGCGCTACGGCAATTAATCCAAATGGTGATCCATTACATTTGTCGTGTTCGGGGGTGTGTGGCCGTTTGTTCCATGCTCACTGTGCTGGTGTCTCTGAATCCACGTTAAGTGAATTGTTGGCAGATTGTGGTCTGTGCTGGCTATGCAAACAATGTGATGCCTTGCGTAAATCGAAAAAGCCTGTATTGTTTCCGGAGATTGAGGCCGCCTTGGTCAATTCAATGGATGGCATTTTCTCGTCTCTAGGAAACGCCATTAACTCGATAAGAGCGGATCTGCTTCACCGTCTTAAGCAGGATCTATTTAGTGAGAGTGCCTCGTTTGATTCTGCATATGGTAAGAGAGACGCACGGTGCCCTCTCCGAACATCACTACCCCTCGATCTACCATCTCGTCACCTCCCTCCGGCTCCCTGGCCGGCAGTGCCTCCTGCGCCTGCAATGCAACAAGGAACGGGATCGGGGAGTACATATGATCCAGTATTTGTGGCTCCAAGGCCAAGGGACACGCTTACAGATGAGTCGGCCATAAATATCGATAGTGCAAGCAACACTAGCACCGTTAAATCTATCGTCGCCCGACTGGATGCTCCCATAAACGATCCATCTAACTTCGGCTCTCTGAGTACACCACGCTTGGCCAGCATGCCTTCTCAGAGTGCTTCTCTGCCGTCGGCTCTCTCTCATCCACTGAGTGACACCTGTTCTGAACCTACTTCCGTGCTACATAAACTCTATGAGAAACAATAATGGCCTCCCTACTAGTATGTCACTTGGTGATGTGCTTGTTACGTGCCTGAATGACATTCGTTCGCTTTTTGCTGATCATTTCTCGAGTGTCTATGAAAATGGTTTAGATAACTCTGCAAGCTTTGAGGCCAGTCTTTCATTCACCCCTCTCAATGTCCTGAATGTTGAATTTGTTTCTGTAAGCACTGCTTCTGTTTTACGTACGTTAGGTAACCTTAAACCATCCTCAGTGCCGGGTCCCGATGGTATTCCTGCTGCTTTACTCGTTCATTGTCGTGAAGCACTAGCCCTTCCTGTTTCTTTCCTTTTTAATCTTTCTTTGTCCTACTTTTCCGCTACTTTTCCGAATATTTGGAAACAAGCATGGATAAGGCCAGTTTTTAAAAAGGGTGATCGTGGTTGCGTCTCTAATTATCGTGGCATATCTATTTTATCGGCGTTCAGCAAAGTCTTTGAATCTGTTATTCGTTTACCTCTAATGGAAATGGTGAAATCGTGGATCATTCCAAATCAATATGGCTTTATGGCTGGCCACTCCACCACTACTAATCTTATGGAATTTGTTTCCTCAGCACTCTCAAATCTGGACTTTGGCATGCAGGTTGATGCTGTGTATACCGATTTCAAAGCTGCGTTCGATAAAATCCCCCATTCTCTGCTCATTGCTAAATTCAAGAAACTTGGCTTCTCTCCTTTCTTTCTTGAATGGCTACAATCATATCTATCAAATCGTTTTTGCTGTGTTAAATTGAATGACGGTTTTTCTTATGAGTTTCATTGTTCGTCTGGTGTATCCCAGGGTAGTGTCTTGAGTCCTTTACTTTTTATTTTATTTGTCAATGATGTTGTGGTGACACAACGTGTAACCGCTTCTTAAGACGCGTTACGCATAGCAAACACATACAGAACGCATCGCGCGTAACGTGTAGCACTCTTTCACTCACTAACACTAACAATAGCAAACGATTGCACTACTACCATTAGATATAGGATTAGAATTATATTTTATATTAGAAATAAAATCATTCTACGAGTGACCACCAAGCGAGCAACAAGCCAACTCATTACGTGCACCCGAAAGAAGTGAAATTAGCTAGAACATTCCCATAACTGGTGACCCCGATTGAACAAATATCAAAATACGTTTATCCGAAACGTAACGTAGCAATCGCGAGTAATCATTTCACAGTGACAGCTTTTCATTTGCATTTCGCTCGCCACGTTTTTAAGTTCAATAATCGAACATTGACCATCAAGTGTCGACCGCGTGCGAAACAAAATGACGACCAACAACGAAGTTGAACAAAATGGTGCGCTGATTGTGAAAAGTGAGGCAAGTGAAGCTACAGTGATTGCTAAAATAAATTTCCCAGACTTCGACCAAGAGGATATTGAAACCTGGTTCATATGCCTTGAAGCCTCTTTTCACGTCAACGGCATTAAACTGGACAAGTTTAAGTTCAACACAGTGATCGTTGCTCTTGGTTCACGAGCAAAATACGTGCATTCAGTCATCAAGCAGTGTCAAAACGAAAATAACAGCAACAAGTACGAAACACTAAAGGAAGCTGTTATCGCTCATTTCCAACCATCGGAAACACAGCGACTGAGCAGTTTGCTTTCCGGCATGTCCCTTGGAGACCAGAAACTCAGCGTTTTGCTGTCCGAGATGCGCCGCTTAGGAGGAGCAGGTTGTACCGACAACATCCTGACCAACTTATGGTTGCGAGTCCTGCCCAACACAACTCGTGCCATCATCGCTGCCATGCCAACCGCAACACTAGACGACCAGGCAAAAGTTGCTGACAAGATTCTGGAGGCACCCCGCGAGCAGATTTCCTCTATT
Organism: Anopheles merus; assembly: GCF_017562075.2. Classification (NCBI taxonomy): domain Eukaryota; kingdom Metazoa; phylum Arthropoda; class Insecta; order Diptera; family Culicidae; genus Anopheles; species Anopheles merus. Next base: position 22,719,537 of record NC_054081.1, read on the forward strand.
CAACATCGAGGAGATGCAGCTACGATAAATTCGCTGGAACAACGTATCGAAGCCCTTACGCAACGCTTAGATGAAGCACTAACAGGTAACCCCCACAGACGGAACCGTTTTACTAATACACGTTCTCGTTCTTGCAGCCGACGGGATGGAACGCCAGCCAGAAATAAACGAGGCTGGATCTGCTGGTTTCATTTCCGGCACGGTTCTCAAGCTCGCAAGTGCGAAAAACAGAAGGCTGACAACCCGAACGTACCGTGTATTTTTTTCGACGGGAAGATCGAGGTGTACTCTCGACCGCGACCGATGTAAGCGCTAACCCGCAAACCGCCCACGCCGCTGCCGCATCTGCCAGCAATCCTGCGTCCGCCACGGACAATGATAGCAGCAACAACAATCGTTTACAACGCATACACATACACGACCCGAAAACATCGAATCGATTCCTTATCGACACCGGAGCGGACGTATCTGTTGTCCCACCAACCTTAAGAGAACGTAACTCACCAAAACACTCACAACAGCTGTTTGCCGCGAACGGTACCCCAATACACACGTACGGTACCAAGCGTATCACTGTCGATCTCGGCCTACGACGATCCTTTGTGTGGGTGTTTGTCGTCGCAGATGTAAAGTCGCCAATCATAGGTGCCGATTTCTTAAAACATTACGATCTCCTTGTCGATCTCCGGCGATGCAAACTGATCGATAACACGACCCGTTTTGAAATCGAAAACATTAACGCAGTGACCGAACCTGCTATTACCACATTCGACATGAATTCACCGTTTTCTGACATTCTTACCGAATAAAAGGACATAACTGTTTTAAACATGAAGCACAAACCAACCGAGGCGAACACCGTCCATCAGATAATCACAAACGGACCACCCGTTTTTTGTCGACCACGACGATTGCCCATCGACAAATTAAAAGAAGCCAAGGCTGAATTCCAATTTTTAATGGAATAGGGGATTTGTCAACCCTCTAAAAGCAACTGGGCAAGCGCCTTACATCTTGTAAAAAAATCGAACGGCAAGTGGAGACCATGCGGAGATTATCGGAATCTTAACGCGATCACCATACCAGACCGATACCCAGTACCGCATATTCAGGATTTTTCGAATATCCTGCACGGCAAAACTATATTTTCATGTATTGACTTACAAAGGGCATATCATCAGATTCCAGTAGCCCCAGAAGATGTCCCAAAGACGGCCATAACGACTCCTTTCGGACTTTTCGAATTTAAATACATGACCTTTGGCTTAAGAAACGCAGGACAGACTCTACAAAGGCATTTGCACGCTATCTTAGGCGACCTCGATTATGTTTTTCCTTACGTAGATGATCTATGCATAGCTTCAGAGAACATAGAACTGCATAAAAGGCACCTCCGTGAAGTTTTTGAACGCTTGAAACAGAATAGTCTCGTCATAAACGCAGCTAAATGTCAAATAAGCCAACAAGCCGTGGATTTTCTCGGACACAGAGTCACAGCCGAGGGTATACAACCGAAACTCGCCAAAGTTCAAGCCATTATTGATATACCTAGACCCATTAACGCCAAGGAACTGAAAAGATTTCTAGGAGCCATAAACTTTTATCGCCGATTCATACCACGCGCAGCTGAAAACCAACGCATCCTACAGGCAATGATATCAGGCAACATAAAAAACGACACGACTAGCCTCGAATGGAATGACACTACAAACGACGCATTCCTAAAGTGCAAACAGGAACTATCAAATGCTACTCTGCTTGCACACCCTTCACCTGAAGGAACACTAGCCCTTGATGTGGATGCTTCGAATACGTGCATCGGTGCCGTTCTTCATCAGATCACCGAAAAGGGACTACAACCACTCGCATTCTTTTCACGCAAGCTGAGTGAGAGCCAACAAAAGCTAAGCACGTATGATCGCGAGCTAATCGCGATGTACGAAGCAGTAAAGCACTTTAAAGATACCGTACAAGCCCGAGAGTTTTGTATTTATACAGATCATAAACCACTCGTCACCGCTTTTCAGCAGCGTCCAGAAAAGGCTACACCTACACAGCAACGCAGACTTAGCTACATAAGCGAATTTACAACCGATATTCGGCATGTAGCGGGTGATGCGAATAAAGTTGCCGACATGCTGAGCCGCATCAACACAATTACTGCAATAGATACAATAGACTACAATCGCATGGCTAAGGAACAGAAAACCGATCCAGAACTCAAACATTTCCTAGAAAACCCACCAACAAATACTTGCGTTCATCTTAAACAATTAAAATCACCTCTAGCCGATACTCCCATATATTGCGATATATCCACAGAGGCGATTCGCCCTTTCGTACCAAAGCAATTTAGAAAGCAGATTTTAGAAAAAATCCACAGCACAACACACCCTGGTATACGTGCTACCACTCGTTTGGTATCTGACCGCTTCATTTGGCCTTCTCTTCGTCGAGATTGCAAAGCATTTGTAACGAATTGTATGCCATGCCAGAAATCAAAAATACAACGCCATAACAAATCGCCAATTGATCAAATCAAAACGCCTGATCGCCGATTCGCACACATCCATATGGATCTCATAGGACCCTTACCGCCATCTGAAGGCAATTTATTGTCTTACCATCATCGATAAATTTACCAGGTGGCCCGAGGTTTACCCTATACCTAACATGACCGCACACACCGTAGCGCGTGCTTTAATCAATGGTTGGATTTCGCGATTTGGTGTACCGACGAATATTACAACCGACTGTGGCAGGCAATTCGAGTCAGAGCTTTTCCGTACCCTTACAAGTATGCTTGGCATAACACACTTGCGCACTACCCCATACCATCCGCAAGCAAACGGACAAATCGAGCGTACACATCGACAGCTCAAGGCAGCTATAATGTGCCACCAAAACTCGAGGTGGACTGAAATCCTACCTATCGTCCTCTTAGGCATGCGATCTTCTCTGAAAGCAGATCTAAATGCAACGGTTGCTGAGCTTATTTACGGCGTACCACTTCGACTACCTGGTGAATTTTTCGTGCCAAGCGAAGATAAGAGAGCAACATCTGAGTTTGTAACACAGCTGAAGCAGCAAATGTCGAAAATAGCACCAAAACCAACCAGCAACCACAACACACGAGAAGCTCCATTCATCCAAAAGGAGATAGCAACATGCACACACGTTTTCATCCGAGTGGGTGCAATCAAACCGCCTCTAACGCAGCCGTATGATGGACCATACCGAGTGGTCCGACGGAAGAAAAAGGTTTTTATCGTCGAGGTAAACGGAAAGAACGTCCCAGTTTCCATCGACCGCCTTAAAGCAGCATTTACCCAGGCAGAGGATGAAGATTCACCCGCGAAAAATGATCAGCATTCCAATTCACCACCAATTGTAGACCCTCCGTACAAAACACGCTCAGGACGCCGTGTTGTGATTCCGAACCGCTATTAAAATCTAAGGGGGAAGTAGTGTGGTGACACAACGTGTAACCGCTTCTTAAGACGCGTTACGCATAGCAAACACATACAGAACGCATCGCGCGTAACGTGTAGCACTCTTTCACTCACTAACACTAACAATAGCAAACGATTGCACTACTACCATTAGATATAGGATTAGAATTATATTTTATCTTAGAAATAAAATCATTCTACGAGTGACCACCAAGCGAGCAACAAGCCAACTCATTACGTGCACCCGAAAGTAGTGAAATTAGCTAGAACATTCCCATAATGTGTTCTCTGTTCTTTCATCTGATTCCTTCCTTGTGTTTGCAGATGATTTAAAAATATTTTGTCCTATCACTGACTCTAATTCATGTGTCTCTCTTCAATGTCTGTTAGACTCCTTCTTCTTTTGGTGTTCTGCAAACTTTCTCTCCCTGTGTATCGATAAATGTGCTTGTATATCTTTCTCATGAAGCTCAAATGTGTTGTCTCATAATTATTCATTAAACTCTGTTGTATTAAATCGTGTTAATGTCATTCGTGATCTTGGGGTTCTCCTTGATGCAAAGCTGTCATTCAATCATCATATTGAGCGTACCATTAACCATGCCAATAGTGTACTAGGAATGATTTGTGCTATGGCAAATGATGTGCGTGACCCTATATGCCTTAAAGCCCTTTTCTGTAGCTTAGTCCGCCCTATTTAGAATACGCTAGCATTGTGTGGTGCCCAGTCAGCTCGGTATGGATTGAAAGGGTTAAAAGCGTTCAACGCAGATTCCTATATTGCCATTAGGCGTCTTTTAGGGCAATCGGGTGCTTCTTTTCCCCCTTATGAAGTCCGATGCCGTATGCTTGGATTGATGACCCTGCACGATCGTCGCTCTGCTTCTCAAGCTTTGCTTATCAGTGGTTTGCTTCGGAACGAGATTGATTGTCCTTCACTACTTAACAAAATACCGCTGTACGCGCCTGCTCATCTTCTTCGACGCCGCGATTTCCTTCAAATCCCGTCGAAAAGAACGCTTTGTGGCACCAGTGATCCGTTTTTTAGGTCCCTCCAGCGCTTCAACAGTGCCTCTGGTGTGTTTGATTTTCATACTCCCCCTCAATCCCTTCGCCCCCTCTTCCTTCAGTTCTTTGACTCCCTTTTTGTTTCCCCATCCTAATTCTTTCATCTTACTTGTGTTGGCTGTGTTACAAATTGCTTGCTGTCTAGTATATGTTTGTCTAGTTAGATTTAAGTATTGGTTTGTTATCATTAATTTTAAGTTTTAGTCTGTAAGTTTCCCTATATTTAGCCCTCTGAGGCAGATATTTGTATCTAAATAAATAAATAAATAAATAAATAATAGAAATGTAGAAGAGAGAACATGGCTCGTGTATTCAGAAACAACGAATTGTGTATATTGCTATCCTTGTGTATTGTTTTCTAAATCCTCTTCAAAGTTTATAACAGGATTGGATAACTGGAAAGCTATCACTGCCCTTTTATCAGAACACGAGACATCGAAAGAGCACATAGCATCAATGTCTACTTTATATAAAAGATCAAGTACGGTTAATAGAATTGATACCGAGTTAGTTCTAGAAATGGAGAAAGAAGAAAAATACTGGAGAGAAGTCAGTCAGCTCTACAAAATTGTTAGGCCGCTTAGGGATAGCTTTCAGGGGACATGATGAAAGTGAACAAAGGAACCGAAAGGGAAATTATCTCTCTTGTCTTGAATACTTAAGTGAGTATGATGATTTTTTGAAATTACATTTAGAATTAAGTCAGCTATTTGTTACAGCATTATAGTAGATTCCACTCCCGATATAGCTCATATCGATCAACTAACGTTTGTTTTAAGATATGTTTCTTTTTCTGGGAAATATTCGAACGATTTTTGGGCTTTATTCCGATAGATAGGCATAACGCTTCTTATCTGGAACAAGAAGTTCTTGAAAAATTAGAAAAATTGGGATTGAATATTGCACACTGTCGGGGTCAATCATTTGATCAGCATCAAATATGTCGGGCAAGTATATGGGCTTACAAGCTCGCATTAAACAACACAGCACAAGTGCCGTGTTCATACCGTGCGCGAATCACTCTTTAAATTTAGTAGCTAATTTGCTGCTGAAAATAGCAAAAAAGTCGTTAATTACTTCAGTTTCATACAAAATTGTAAACTTTTTTTCTTCCTCAACTCATCGATGGAAAGTGTTATTAGATAATTTAAACAAGGGTCAACATCAATCAGCCGTATTACTGAAAGATGTTCTGTCACTAGATGGTCAGCTAGAGCGGATGCAGTTTCGGCATTAAATGTTGGTTTTAAGGACATCCAAAACGCATTGTCAGATATTTGTAGCGATGAAGTTGAAAAATCTGCTACAGTCGATGAGGCAAATTCTCAAACAGATGGTAAAACCTGACATTGCGTTGTTGACCATCATATGGAACTTTTACAAAGAATTACAAAGAATTAACGCAACAAGTAAATCGCTCCAAACTGTTGAATGTGAATTATTTAAAGGTGTTTCATTAATTACCTCGTAGGTTAAATTCACAGACAACTTTCGAACTGATTTTTCAAAGGTTGAAGAAGGAGCAAAGGAGCTGTCCAGTTTGCCTTCATTGTTTACCGAAGAAAAACGAACACGCAAGCGAAAATTGTTCTTTGATAAATCTCGTGAAAATGAACATCAATTTATAGACAGAGATGATTTTATCGTTAATACATTTTATGCCATATGCGATAATATAAAAGCGCAACTTACACAAAGGACAGAAAAATATGAAACTGTATTAGAACCATTTAGAGTTTTTAATGACTTGAATATATCGGAAGAAAATCGATCCAAATTGATTAAAGCTCTATCAGAAATGTACAAAAATGACATTGAGGTTTATGGGTTGCCAGAATAGTTAGAGCAATTCATACTTTTTCTCAAAGAAACGACGATTTAAAAATAATAGATTCCGACAACAATAATGAAGGTAACAATAACATTAAAGTTGACATTCAGGCATTGTACAAAGTGGCTAAAGAGATATCATGTACGTTCCCAAACATGGAAACATTATTGAAAATATTTCTGACGATTCCCATTTCTAATGCTTCTGGCGAACGATCTTTTTCTGTTTTAAAACGAGTTAAGAACTATTAGCGTAACTCAATGGGTGAAGCCAAGCTTAACAATCTTGCTATTTTATTCATAAAACAAGATTTGATGGATCAACTTGATACAGAGGCAATTATTGAACAGCTTGCCAGAAGGAAGAGTAGGAAAAAACATTTATAACCTAGTCATTGTTTATTTTCTACCAGTTTTATTATGTTTAATATTTTTTTCTTATTTAACATTAGTTATGCTGATTATGTTTTTTTATATCACGTTTAATGCATAATTTGAGCAAATAAGTGTATATATTACGTATAAGTAGAGGTTTTATTTTATTAATCATTAGTTTTTGGCGTATGATTTACAGGTTAAGAAGGTCTTTTTAATAGAGGCGAATGATGGCAATGGGCTCAAAGTCTTTCAAAAAATAATAATAAAAAATATATAAAGTGCTCGAACCCTGCTAAGCTTGCATGTGATGAGTATGGTTGTGCGAGTTTACAACTGTAAACCAACTCATTTCTGTATACGTCAAAGACAAAAAAAAAGAACGCACTTGAGATGACGTCTCTACTCTAGCGGGCTAAGATGATATTGTTTTTATCGTCGTGTTTTGACACTACCGAGTTTTATGTAATAATAGTACTCCGAGCTATTCGGTATCTATTACGTGGATTCAGAGATACGTGATTTTATAAATTTGATAGTTTTTTTTTTTTGTTAATTGTACTGATTTGACTCATCAACTGTCAAATGTAAAATCATTTCCCTTCTGATCGAATTCAATCATTCAGCCCCTATATTTTCCTGGTAATCGCGTGATTCGTCTTACTCGGATATTTGAGATACTCGGTTTTTTTTCGCCCCGCTTTAATAACGTATCTCGGCGACAATCTGTATGACAGCTTTTTGTAAAACAATCAACACATTAATCAAATTAAATTTAATAGCGGAACTATCCATATTGCTGATAAACATAAAACAAATGTGTATGGGCTATTCAGTAGCCTATTTAATAAAGAATTAATTTATTTGTATATTTTTATCAATATCAATATACAATAGTCATATCAATATACCCGCCAAATTCGAATATTCAGTGTGGGAACGATTGAAAGACGATGTACACCGTTCTAAGACTAACTACATTTATTCGATATTTAGTGTAACCAAGGTTGCTGTAACCAATGGCTACTTGATTACAACTAAGATATTGCTATAAGCAATCCACCACATGAGCAAAGAGAATAAAATAAGCTTCACGCAATATTTTTCGTTGAAATTTTTTTTTAACAAAAAAGGTATTTTAAATCAGTTCCTTAAACATATACTATATGTATAAAACGATACCGTTATGTTTATACAATTTTGGACATAATGATTAATAAATATAAATGATAGATAAATATAAATAAATAATGATTTAATAAATATTTTAAACCTTTCATGACGATAATATCTTCAAGACAAAATATGCCATTATAATATTATCGGGAATATAAAGTAAGAGAAATTTACCAACAGTAACTTAAAACTTTATATATAACGTTGGGAACTCCTACTTTCAAATGTAGATTTGCCAAAGTACATCGAACAGACCGACCTGTATTAATTTATGGACCTTGGTCAGATCGTAACATTAATACAAATGTTCGAAGCTTGCAGGCATCAAATAAAAAATTCTAGCACATACAGAACATTCGCATGTGGAAAAGTTATGAAACTGGCCTTACGACACAGTTAGCTTAAAACAGAGTGCAACGGCATCCATACGAAGAAATAAGATCAAAATGAATAATTTGATACAAAAATGGCATTTGTATTTAATACAGAGATTCACATTTACGGCGTGTTGTCCTTAATACAGTGATATGCTGTATAATTTCTTTGATGATACAAATTTTACTCTGAATAAAGATGTTTGTACAACATTGGTTAAAAAAATTATGTATGTTTAAAATTAATAATAATTAATTATTATTTATGATTAATTTTTAATAATTTATAATAACTTACTTACTTACTTATTCGGCACTACAACCGCTTTGCGGTCTTGGCCTGCCTCAGGAGTGTCCGAAACCGCTCACGGTCTCGCGCCTTCGTCTGCCAGTCCGTTATCCCGGCCTTAATGGCGGACGCCTCCACGCCATCTTGCCACCTCAATTTGGGCCTACCACGCCTCCTCTGTCCTTGTGGACGGCCTAAAAAGACTTTACGGGCTGGGTCGTCCGTTTCCATGCGTATAACATGGCCAGCCCACCGGAGCCTGGCGAGCTTTATACGCTGTACGACAGTGAGGTCGCCGTACATCTCGTATAGCTCGTCATTATAGCGGCTCCTCCATTGTCCTTCCACACATACGGGGCCAAGTATCCTTCTGAGCATCTTCCTCTCGAACGCGGCTAAGAGGGTTTCGTCAGATTTGGACAGTGTCCATGTCTCAGAGGCGTATGTGAGTACTGGTACTATATAGGTACTATATAGTCCCAGCTTCGTCCGTCGCGACAGGTTCTTTGAGGTAAACTGCTTTTTCAGGCTGTAGAATGACCGGTTGGCAGCCAGCATCCTTGCGCGCAACTCAGCTTCCATGCTGTTGTCGTTGCTGACCTTTGACCCAAGATAGGTGAATTGTGGGACGACTTCAAAAGTGCGTTCACCTATCTGTACGTCACGCCTACGTAGATTCGGATTATTTATTGGTAGGTCCGCTGATGTTGCCACCATCAGTTTGGTCTTTGCCTCGTTTATCTGCAATCCGAGGCTCTCTGCCGCCTGCTCAATCCCTTGGTAGGCTTCTGCTACATAGGAGAGCCGCAGACCAATGATGTCTATATCATCAGCGTATGCCAGGATCTGGGTTGACTTATAGAAGATGGTTCCCGTAGTCTCCACCCTCGAGTCGCGGATGGCCCTCTCTAGCGCCAAGTTGAATAGGAGACAAGCAAGCCCGTCCCCCTGGCGCAGACCTTTGGTGGTAGCAAAAGGTCCTGAGAGTTTTCCATCCACCCTCACCTGGCATGTGACGTTGGTCATAGTCATTCTAACTAGCCTTATCAGTTTGGCCGGGATTCCAAATGAGCTCATAGCGTCGTACAGTTTTACCCTGGCTATGCTATCGTATGCGGCTTTGAAGTCTATGAAGAGATGGTATGTGTCGTTTTTGTATTCAGCCATCTTCTCCAAGATCTGCCGCATGGTGAAGATCTGATCAGTGGTTGATTTTCCGTTTCGGAATCCTCTTTGATAGTTTCCTACTATCTCTTCGACGTGCGGGACAAGGCGATCCTGAAGGATCAGGGAGAATATTTATAGGCGGTATTCAACACCGTAATACCCCTGTAGTTGTTGCAGTCCAACCTGTCTCCCTTCTTGTATACGGGGTAGATGATGCCGAGATTCCAATCACAAGGCATCGATTCGCTATCCCACAATATAATAACAATAAAATTTATATTAGAATTTACATAAATCTATTGCCATTTCAAGTGAGTAACGATGAAACTCTGTTGTTATATTCATAAATGAATAATAAACTGATCAAATCATCCGCTTTTAAATCTAAAATTATCATGCAACAATTCAAGCATTTTTGAAATGCCGGAAAATATTTATTTGAGATATTTCAATTTAAGATCCCAGTTTATATTATTTGTGAGCAGTTCATCTTAACTTTTTTATTTTAGTTGCGTCTAAACGACAGTGTTTAAACGAGCAATTTGCAAATTTTGTTTGGAAACCTATCTCGCATCGTGTAAATTCCAAACTAAACACATTTAACGCATATCCGTTATCGTGTGGCCACGAGGGATCGGTATTTATTCCATGTAGTAGGGCAGTCAGTCTTGCGTTTGGAGCTCTTTTTTCGAATGAGATCGCTGGTATATATATTTGGACATAATTAACGCATATACGTTATCGTGTGGACATGACGAAACGACGACGACAACAAGTTAACAGTCACATCTTGGGCGATCAAAAGCAACATGGTAGAGGAAAGGAAAAAGGTACCAATAAAAAATAATAATAATAACAATAAAGCTCGATGAGTTGAAAGGATCTATCGGTCAAACACGAAAGAAAAGATAGAGCTTTTGTAGACATATGGCATATGTGTAATTATATTATCTCAAACTCTTCTTTGAATTGTTCTTTCAATGCTCGTAAATAATGGAATCGAAATACGATTTTACTTGTCAATGTTGATGAAAATAGTGCTGATTTGATCATTTATATTCATTGGTTCTCAAATTTACTGCAGCTTGAAGTAAGAGTTTATTTGCATCATTATAATTTAAATTGAGATTATACATATATATATATATATATATATATATATATATATATATATATATATATATATATATATATATATATATATATATATATATATATATATATATATATATATATATATATATATATATATATATATATATATATATATTTGTTAATTTGATAACTGTTACTATAACCGAGTTTACATAGATTAAATCTAATCAATAACTATTTGTTGGGCCGTTCAGTGTACTTATGCAAATTTTCATTTGACAGTCGGGAAGACCATCGTACAAAGCACTCTAGAACATTTTCTTCCCAACTGCTATTTTTGATTGAATTAATAATCATAACTAATAAAAGTGTATAAAAAAAAGTCTGAACAATATAATTTTACAGATTCAAACGTTTCAAACGTCAAATTAAAACGTAATGTTTATGATTCTAACTGTATTAAATGTGGCATGAGAAAAAAAAATCAAAGCAGATTATCATGAATAATTTTCAGCATATTGTTTTGGTTATGGACTAACTATAAACATTTTTTTTTTAATTTTAGAGGGTATATTACTAGTGGCCCATCTATCTTTGCATAGTTATGTGGCACTTTGATAACAATTAGAAACCTGTAGAACTAACATGACTACGCACATCGTTACAGCGAGAAGAATAAGAAGAATCTCCACTGAGTTACATTCTCTTCGAAGAGAACTGTAAGTGTTGTGTAGGTAGCGCAGGTGTAGCCGCGACTCAATGATGTCACGTAACTGACAGCATGTGATGTCAATAAGGCCGGGAAGGACTTCGGCAGCGATCGGGTGATCGATCGCTGCGACTCGGTATCAAGCTGCAGATCAGGATGGTCGATGTTATGTAATTGTTGTAATAGAGTATAAGTTTTAATAAGAGTCTGAGTGTGCCGTTTTATTTAAGTGTATCAAATGTACGTCCCGTTCCGAAACACAACAGTAAGTATATCAAAATATTACGAAAAGCCAAGATTTTTTTTGTCTTACGCAAATGATATGAAATACCAAGCCTCCAGCGAAAATACTGTTTTTTTTTTATAGTTGCCATTCGTATATAAATCTTTAAGACAATGGCTTGGCTAATGGACTAAATCTGATAAAGCTCTCGAGGCTCTTTTTTGAAGAGATTAGTTTTAAGGTCTAATGTGGTCTAAATAATAGACGCACTCAATGCCATTATCCCGGACGGATTCCGTCCACACAGTCTTGACCGTAAGTTGTAAGAATTAAAACAACAACAAAATGTTTGCCAAAATTGCATGCCATGCAGTAAACATCTCAAGTTATCTCTTTTTCGATATTTTTTGACAAATGTAGATCCCATTGAAGTTTATCTTGTACACACAATTGAGATGAACTATATTACAAAATACTCATAATTCACAAATGAGTTATAGCAACAAGCAAGAAAAAAGAACTTGTTATACATTTACAATAATGTATATATTGTAAGCGAATATAAATATAACTATGACACAGTTAGCTCATATCCGTTAAACGAATTTAAAAAAACCCTACTCTACCTTCTGGAAAGCTGCTCAATAATTGCCTCTGTATCAAGTTGATCCATCAAATCTTGTTCTATGTATAAAATAGTAAGATTGTTAAGCTTGGCTTCACCCATTGAGTTACGTAAACAGTTCTTAACTCGTTTTAAAACAGAAAAAGATCGTTCACCAGAAGCAGTAGAAATTTATTTATTACTTATTTATTTATTTATTTAATCTTCAACGGGCCGTATAGCCTAATTAAGATGTAACAGTTCATTCAAAAAAATACATAACAAAAACAAGATTTGCATCGCAATTCACTGCGGCCACGGCAAAAGCCGGAGACGTTCCTTGAAGCACTGAGTTGAGATGTCGAAGTCGAAGCAATCCGAAACAGTGTTGAAAACAGCCGACATGCGGAACATAGGGTCAGACCGACCAGCACTGGAACGGGGTTGAGCGAGCCGTAGAGTTTCTCTAGACCTAAGTGTTCGGGATGGTGCATAGATATCGACTCGATGCAACAAAGGCAATGAGTCGATAGAGCCATTTAGCAATCCAGCGATGAAAGAGCACTGTGCATTGCTTCTTCTAACCGAAAGAGGTTCAAGGCCTAGAAGACGACACCGCGCAGCATACGGAGGAAGATTATTGCGATCCTGTCAGGGAAGTAGGCGTAGGGCATATCTCGTGAGCTTACGTTGAATCGCCTCAAGCCGAGCAATTGAAGAAGCGGTAGTTGGGCTCCAGACTACGCACGAATATTCCAGAACCGAACGAACGATACAGTTGTTCACAGCTTTGATGCACATGGGGTTGCGGAATTCATTAGTTGTACGGATAACCACGCCAAGTAATTGATTTCCTCTGGCTACAACGTCATCGATATGCTGTTTAAAGTTCAAACTAGAGTCAAGCAGAACGCCCAGGTCTTTGGCATGATTTTGTCGATTAACTGCAGTGCCGTCCATGAAGTAGGTACCAGTGACTGGGCTCCTGCATCGACTAAAAGACACAAAGTAGCATTTCTCGATGCAGATAGTCAGCCCATTACGCTTGCACCACGAACAGAAAATTTCGATGCAGTTTTGCAGGAATGTACAATCACCTGCGTTGTGAATAGGCGCAAACATTTTTGCATCGTCGGCAAACAGACTGATACTGTCGAGAGGTAAAGCGAGGGTAACATCGTTGATGAACAATATAAAGAGAAGCGGGCCAATATTGCTTCCTTGTGGCACACCCGAGCTGCTGACTATTTCTTTGGACACGTGCTTATCAATTTTCACGATGTATGTGCGATTAATTAGTTAAGACTTAAGCCACTGTACGAGCGAGCTGGGAAATCCTAGCTTATCAAGTTTAGCGAGAAGAATTGCGTGCGAAAGAGGGTCGAATGCTGTTTTCAGATCTGTATAAATTGCATCGACTTGAGCTCCGGCATCAATTCGGCTAGTGCAATAGGTTACAAATTGAACCAGGTTCGTAGTAGTCGACTTTTTTGGCACGAATCCATGTTGATACGGGCTTAGGTAGCTGCGGCATCACTTAGCAGATTTTTGTATATCACTATTTCGAACACCTTGGCAATGGCACACAAAGAAGTAATACCCCGGTAGTTGATGGCATCTGTCCTGTCGCCCTTTTTGCAAATAGGAACCCTCCAAGATTTCCTCCATGTTTTGGGAGAGTAGCCATTGGCTAGCGATGCATTGAACATTTTTGCAAGGATAGGTGCTACTGTCGTTTGACAGCGTTTCAGCACGGTAGAGGGAATTCCGTCGGATCCAGGAGCGAAGAAAGGCTTTAGTTGCATTAGGGCTGATAAAACGATCTCACTGTCTATAAAAAGAGGACTCATGTTAATTGCGCCAGCCGGAGTGTTGACGAGAGCAGCATCAATGGTATCGGTATCATTCATAGCCGGTAAAAAGCAATCTGCTTAGCGATCCGCGAAGAGATTGCACATGTCATTAGTGTTGGCACTTGTTGCTCCTTTGTACGTAATAGATTTCGGTGTATGCGTGGATTTTGTTTTGCTGTTGTAGAAGCGCCAAAACGAGTCAGGCCACCTGCAGAGGTTACGTTGAATTTTACTCAAATATGTGCCATATCGAAACCTGTTATAGCTGCAGTATAAAGAATGCGTGTCAAAGTAGATCGAGCGAGATCTTTGGCAGCGGCGCGTTTGGTAGTGACGATAAGCAGCTCTTTTTACACGTTTGAGTCGTTTGAGTGTGCGGTCCGCCCAGGGGGGGTTAGGTTTAGGATGCTGAACTGGGACGCATGCAAAAAAGGCTTGCAGCATAAAAGACGAGAATGAACATACTGCTTCGTCAAGTGAAACAAAATTGGAACAGTGAAAACTATTGTTAAACATTGATATCATGTCGTTCAGTTTCACATAGTCAGCTCTACCAAAGTTATAACGATAAAATGCGGTTGTCGTCGAGTTTTGTCGAGTCGTCGAATTGCGTCGGGTCGACGAGTTAATACGTATATTGAAGTCAAACGCCGGGTGGTAGGAGTCAAGAGGTACAAGCGGAACAACACTTGGAAAGACAGGCGAACACAATTTAGCTGCAGCATTGTTAGCGTATAGCAGGTCAAGCATGCGTCCGTGCGAATTATTGATGTGATTAGTTGTACTAATCCGTTAAATTTTAATCCATTCACAAAAGTGTTGTTGGCCAGTGAGCGCGCAGTTGGTTCATAGTGCGTGATTGATGAGTATGCTGGCGAGGACGAAGGATCAGCTGTGGACCAGCTTATGCTAGGCTGATTGAAATCGCCAATAACAAACAGAAAATCCCAAGGCTTCAATGTGAGAATAAAGCCGCTGATACAATCATGTAGAGAGCCAAGAGCCGATATCTCGGAGCTAAGCTGCGGTGGAATGTATACTACCATGACGTACAGATGTGCGTTATTGCAGGTGACGCGCACACAAATATACTCGAGAGAACGATCACGGGTAATTCTATCGACTCGTATGCGTTAGAAACGGCTAGCAAAACACCACCACCGCGAGAGCTAGAGCCGCTGAGAGAGCGATCACAGCGGTAAACAGAGAAGTTGTTGTTGAAGAGAAGAGCAGATGGAATGTTGTCAACAAGCCAAGTTTCCGTGAGGGTGATGAGGTCGAAGTCAGCCTCCGATACAGCTAGGTGAAATTCTTTTGTTTTAGTACGCAAACCTCTAACGTTTTGATAAAAGCAGCTTAAATACTCAGCGGTAGCGTTGTCATTGTGGCGGTTGGATAAAGCGGGTATACGGTAAGTCAATTGAGCTGCGTTGTCAGAGCATGAGGCTTGGCGTGTTTGTTGCGTGCAATGAGCGGAACTTCGTCTAGTTGAGAAAAAAGCGATCGATTGTAGACTGGTGCAGGTGCGGAGATGAAGCGCGGTGGTTTTGGGGCGGTCTAGAAACAAGTGTTGAATTGGGTGCTTCCAAGGTATCATTCACCGGGGGGTGACACTGTTGTGATGATGTTGTTTCAGGACCAGGTGGAGTAGACGTGCGTGTGGCTAAACGGTAAGTCGTTGTTGGTGTGCGTGTGGTGTAGCGGTGATTAGTACTAGTAGCTGGTGTGCGTGTTGTAAAGCGGTTTCGGGTGGCTATAGGAGATGAGGTTTGGTGGTCGTGTTGACGGGATGGAAAAAACTCACGTACACCGATACCGACGGGCCAGGTGGATGGTGTGAGTGCCGCATCTCAAAGGATAGCCAGGACTCTCACTTTGAATGAAAGCCAATTCATGCTATCTACACTAACCCCTCTTCTCAGCAGGCAATACGCTGTAACGTCATCGGTGGCTAAGCGACGCTTTGCAGAAGCGACCAATTGTTCCACAGTGACGGCCGTTGATAAGCGGGATAGGCGGATCCAGATCCTATCTGTGCATGGCTCACGAGGTGCAGCTTGAAGCGGTGATGATAACGGATAGGCTCCCACCAGTTTTTTCGGTTGTGTAGGTGCTGGCTGGACGGCAATCGTGGTATTGGTGTATGCATTTGACGATGACGCGGCACAAAGGATGTTACCGCGACTGTTTACAATTCTGTTTACACCAGGAATCCGAATCCGAATTCTCGATTACGCGCCTCCTCTTTCTACCAGTAGCCAGTAGAGGATCAGGATTCCGAATGTGAGGCGTGGATGCAGTTTGAAGGAGGGTAAAACCACTGCGAACTTCGGTGACAATAGGCTCAACAAGCTTGCCGATAGCTGCTACAGCTGAGGTGAGGGCGGCTTGGAAACCGACCTGGGCGCCTATTTCTTTTACCGAACGGCAGCGCGGATTTTTAAGAATGTTAGTGCAGCCAATGCAGCTCCAGTCGAAATTGAACACTACCGGGTCAATTAGCTTGGTTGGGGGGGGGGGGGGGGAGGTGGCAACTGTCAACAGCCGCGAAACGTAGCGTCACAATATGCACAACTGATGATGCAGCCGGTGGCCTCTAGCGGTTCAAAACACGAGAAGCAAATAGTCGCCATCACGAAATCACGCGTAATCACAGCACAACACTGCTAAGCCGAGCAGGAAAAAACAGCAGGAAACCAGAGTTGTGGTGCAACTAAACAATTCGCCAAGACGAAACGATGATGTGAAGCAGTTTAATAGTCCGTAGAATAGGCAACAATGCGATGGGACGCAGAAAACACAAGAAAATTACTGAAAAATCACGGAGCGCGACGGAACTGCGGCCGAACAATTAAACGTCAAACAACAAAACTCAAAAATGGGAATCGTCAGAAATATTTTCAATAATGTTTCCATATTTGGGAACGTACATGATATCTCTTTAGCCACTTTGTACAATGCCTGAATGTCAACTTTAATGTTATTGTTACCTTCATTATTGTTGTCGGAATCTATTATTTTTAAATCGTCGTTTTCTTTGAGAAAAAGTATGAATTGCTCTAACTATTCTGGCAACCCATAAACCTCAATGTCATTTTTGTACATTTCTGATAGAGCTTTAATCAATTTGGATCGATTTTCTTCCGATATATTCAAGTCATTAAAAACTCTAAATGGTTCTAATACAGTTTCATATTTTTCTGTCCTTTGTGTAAGTTGCGCTTTTATATTATCGCATATGGCATAAAATGTATTAACGATAAAATCATCTCTGTCTATAAATTGATGTTCATTTTCACGAGATTTATCAAAGAACAATTTTCGCTTGCGTGTTCGTTTTTCTTCGGTAAACAATGAAGGCAAACTGGACAGCTCCTTTGCTCCTTCTTCAACCTTTGAAAAATCAGTTCGAAAGTTGTCTGTGAATTTAACCTACGAGGTAATTAATGAAACACCTTTGAATAATTCACATTCAACAGTTTGGAGCGATTTACTTGTTGCGTTAATTCTTTGTAATTCTTTGTAAAAGTTCCATATGATGGTCAACAACGCAATGTCAGGTTTTACCATCTGTTTGAGAATTTGCCTCATCGACTGTAGCAGATTTTTCAACTCATCGCTACAAATATCTGACAATGCGTTTTGGATGTCCTTAAAACCAACATTTAATGCCGAAACTGCATCCGCTCTAGCTGACCATCTAGTGACAGAACATCTTTTCAGTAATACGGCTGATTGATGTTGACCCTTGTTTAAATTATCTAATAACACTTTCCATCGATGAGTTGAGCAAGAAAAAAAGTTTACAATTTTTGTATGAAACTGAAGTAATTAACGACTTTTTTGCTATTTTCAGCAGCAAAATTAGCTACTAAATTTAAAGAGTGATTCGCGCACGGTATGAACACGGCACTTGTGCTGTGTTGTTTAATGCGAGCTTGTAAGCCCATATACTTGCCCGACATATTTGATGCTGATCAAATGATTGACCCCGACAGTGTGCAATATTCAATCCCAATTTTTCTAATTTTTCAAGAACTTCTTGTTCCAGATAAGAAGCGTTATGCCTATCTATCGGAATAAAGCCCAAAAATCGTTCGAATATTTTCCCAGAAAAAGAAACATATCTTAAAACAAACGTTAGTTGATCGATATGAGCTATATCGGGAGTGGAATCTACTATAATGCTGTAACAAATAGCTGACTTAATTCTAAATGTAATTTCAAAAATCATCATACTCACTTAAGTATTCAAGACAAGAGAGATAATTTCCCTTTCGGTTCCTTTGTTCACTTTCATCATGTCCCCTGAAAGCTATCCCTAAGCGGCCTAACAATTTTGTAGAGCTGACTGACTTCTCTCCAGTATTTTTCTTCTTTCTCCATTTCTAGAACTAACTCGGTATCAATTCTATTAACCGTACTTGATCTTTTATATAAAGTAGACATTGATGCTATGTGCTCTTTCGATGTCTCGTGTTCTGATAAAAGGGCAGTGATAGCTTTCCAGTTATCCAATCCTGTTATAAATTTTGAAGAGGATTTAGAAAACAATACACAAGGATAGCAATATACACAATTCGTTGTTTCTGAATACACGAGCCATGTTCTCTCTTCTACATTTCCATTATTCTTTTGTCTATAAAAATGATCATTGATCAGACTCCTATAAAATTTACTATTATTATCTTTGTAAAGTTTTTTTGAATTTTGTATGTTACCAAAATTGGATGGTTTGTTTTTTACTGCAAAGTCAACAAACTCATCTGTGAAGGGGCGTCTCCAAAGTGAGATGTCTTTACGGTTAGTGTATGAACACAATGCTATCGGTTCTATAGCCTGGTTTAGCTCAGAAAGTTCAGTTATTGCTGGCCTATTATTTTCTATATCATCTTTAGAATGAAATGCAGAAGGCTCATCCTTGCATCGTCTTGTCGTTATCATTCTTTACAAAGCAATAATTTTAATTATTATCATTGAACTTTTGATAGACATTGATGATTTATGCTATTATAATAGCCCGAATATGCCTAGCGAGGGATGAAAGTAGATAATTGTAGGTTTTAGGAAATGGTAGAAATATCGGGAAATGGGGAAATAATAGAAATAGATGGCAATATTTAACGGACGTATTGAATTAAAGAAAATGGCTGTGTATTGTGTGATACATCCTATATTTACATAGCTTAGAATCGAAAAATGGACTATTTGACTTACTTGTTACTATTTGATTTATTTATTTTGTCACTAAAAGGAAAGGAAAACTTTCAAAAGTTCATGAGAATGTAGCATATGTGTTCCACAAGCTAGCGCTACATATCTGGTTGGTAGAATGGTAGAAAACAGGTCTAATGTAGAATAGTGCAATAAAATGTTTCTTGGCTTTTTGTAATATTTTTATATTCTTAGCATGTAATAGGAAGCAAATAGGAAGAAATAATTTTCGACAAAGTGATAATACTGCAAACCCCTTCTACCCCCCCCCTCCCCCCGTTAACAAAAATATTTCGACCCGAGGGGTCCCGAGTTTCATCCCGCCTGGGGCCTCCAGAAGCCTAGACTCGCTACTGCGCTTAACTCTAGGTTTTTACACACGCCATGATAAAATATCACGCTCTTTGTTTGATGTCTTCACATCTGCAATAGCAAATATCATACTCTAAAACCCATTACATACAATAACTCAGAAATACCAAACACACGCACAGCCGATATCCTAGGAGTGATTTTTGATCGTCACTTAACATTTAAAGCACACACTACACAGGTCAAAAGAGAAGCAAAGAACCGTATTAATCTTTTCAGAATGCTTGGAATCGGTCAACATCGCGCCTCCCGCCAAACACAGGTTAACCTCAAATCATCAATAGCTGGCTTCTACCAAAACTACTCTACGGCATCGAAATAGTCTCCCGGCAACGGGAAAATTTCCAAAAAGAAATTGCACCACTCTACCATACCGCCATCCCATCCGAGGATTGGAAGGTTTGTAAATTATTAAAGAAATATAATGAAAAGACACTGTGTGTTCGATGACATCATCCCTCATTTAAATAATTGATATCCCGTTGACTTTAAATAAGCATTGGTTGGCTTAACATGAGCGCACTAGTGCATTGAATTATATTTTGTTTGAATTGTTTTTTTTTTTTTGAACAAGTGCATATAATTGCACTAACAAATAACATAAAACCAGTAAAAAGCATGCATTCAATTGATTCGGCAAATAGCTCCAACGGTAAATCGATTCTTACGTCCAAATGAAAACTTGAGCGTTGATCAAATCCGGAATCGAAAGACAGCTTTAGCCAACGTACAATGCTTGAGCAAAAAAACAGGAAAGAAAAAAAACAATAATCAAGTCAAGCGCTCACACAAGGTCGAGCATTCGCCAATAACTGCTGGGAAAATGAAGGAGGTAGGGAAATGACGTCACTGAAAACGCATATGATCTGGTAGTACGGATAAAAAGACAGCAGACAAGCGTTACGACTCCCACCACTAACGTATGAACAGCTGGTGTGATCGCCACTACTGACAAGGAAGGAGTAAGGGGGAAGGCAAGCTTTATCTTTTTCTAGCCAATCCATAAAAATTATTTTTGTTGCTCAACCCACAACCAACAACTTGGGGAAATCCGCCACATTCTTTGTTTAAAACCCGTCTAATAAAACTCGCTTGGTCGAGTAACCTCTTAAACGTCATGTAGGACGTCGGGTGGTCGTCCACACGACGTCCACACGACGTCCACACGTCGTCCGAAATCTAGGGAAATTTTGGTGGTGTGATGAAGAAAACATTGGTTGACGGCCGAGCACACCTCGGTGGCGCAATGCAGTTTTTTGCTTCTCGCATTTTATTATATTGTGCGTTGTTCATGATTTAACGGCATTTTGTATTGCTATAGTAAATACGTTTTACAGCTGAATCCTGCCAAAATTACTCAGAACAGAATAAAACAAGAACCACGACAATAATGTCATAATACGACAAACCACGCAGTTTTTAAAACAATAGCGCCGGCGCCTGGGGAAGAAACGAAAACGAAATGTGCGGCCGTCAAAGCATTAAGGTGGCAGTGGGGTTTCCAAGAGCAAATGGGCAGGTGAAATGTGTCAGTAGGACAATACTAGGACCTCTCCGATGCTCGATGGACGAAGGAGACAAAAAGTGGAATGAAAAATTACCCAAGATACACTAAACAATATGCAAAATACAACCACAAAGCAAAGCCTGTAGCCAAGTAGTCTAATATTGTCGTACCGCCCCAAGGGCATGCACCAAAATGCAACAAATTTAGTATGAAGAGGATGAAGAGGATACAAGACATCGAAGCGATAAAACGCAAAGCGACCGAAGATACAGACAGGGAACAGCACAAGCAAAAAAACATGATTTGACAAACGGCGAGCGGGACCCACCAAACTTAAGGTGTGCGATTTGGTACTAGTATAGAGAGATATATAGGCTATGGGAGAAAGCCACCAGCTAAAACCATGGTACACCATATTGGTGAAAAGGTTAAAACTATTTATAAAAAATACTGTATTCAATCAAAACTCAGCTTTTTTTAAATTCATTCTACTATTCTTCTCAAGCCAAGCACCGACACCATAATCTCCGTCATTTTTTTTTTGGCGACATCGCCCGTTAGCTCCTTCGATCATCCAACTTGTCCTCTCTCCATTCTCATGATCACCTTTTTCTCACCTTCTCTGCTACTTCACGGTTCAGGTAATTTAGTTGCCTGTACGAATACGACCGCCTTTATCAGCTGCCATTGATGGCCTCTATCGCAGCTGCCAAGGTCGCTACATTGAGCATTGGCTGTGTTAGGCAACGATAGATATTTACTTGAGGATATTCCAGGTGCGTGAAGAACACAACGACCGTTGCAAACCGTGTACGCCGTTGATAGGCTGAAAATGGGGTAAACGGTAAGAGCTTAGAATGCACTTAAAATTTGAGCGAGAACAACTAGAAGGGAGCGAGTTGTTATCAATTTCCAGAACGCTGAGGACAGCGATGTAGCGGTGGTGTCAGAACTGCAAACGCACCTTAAGCTACACGATAACAACGAGCAGTTTAGGCAGGAGGATGATAGATCGGAGAGAGATATAGAGAGAAAGAGAAAGAGAAAGAGAGAAAGAGAGAGAGAAAGATAAAAAGAGAGACAAAGATAGAGAGGGAGAGAGAGAGATAGAGAGAGAGAAAGAGAGAGAGAGAGAGAGAGAGAGAGAGAGATAAATCTATTGAGCATTAGAGAAGCGATCATACGCGAAGACGGACGTTGATCGAAGAAAATGAAATAAGTACCGTTATAGTATATAAAATTTCCTTTCCAATAACATATTAAACGACCACCTACTTCAAATATTCACACCTGAACTCATTAGGCGCAAATAGGAGCAAAATTGGGAAAAATCGTAGTTTGGAAAGATTTTTCAACTTTGACAAATCACAACTTATGAAGTTGAACTGATAGACTTATTACATAACAGATTTTTCTTCATTTACTATTTGGCTTTGTTATATACACGATAATTTTGTAATTCTTATTTTTTTCCTTTCGACCGCCATTAACCCATTGTGCGTTTCGGAGAGAATCGCCGTCAAGGTAAGAAAAAACCACCAACGCCTTGCCAGCATTGCGAAGCTGATCAAGCTGATTAAATACAAAGAATGTTTATGACAAATAACTTTATTAATCTTTTGGTGTCTTTTCAGAGTGAAAATTACAATGCAGCATAAAGAGTAAAAATCGTAGATGGAGTGAACGGTCAAAAAAGGCCTGCAATAAATGAAGATACCTGTCCTACGCATATCATTCAATCTTATATTTTAAATAATTATTACTGTCGATCCATTTTGTTTTATTGATAGAATATAATGTTTGTTTTATAAACAATATTACATTCGATCTTTTTCGAACCATCACAAAAAAAAAGATATCCCCAACCTTTATTGACATCCGAGTATACCTATTTTATTTCCTGTTTGAACACAATCACAGTTTTATTTATGCGAATGTATTCCCATTTAAATGTGAAAAAGAAGAATAATATGTTACCTTACTGCTTTTCCAGTGAAAAAAAATGATAATATTAATTGTTATAATAACTTTCAATGTGTTATCATGTCATAAACAAATGTCTACATAGTAAAGTATAAAATAACAATGAAGTTTGCATGCTCTGTTATCGTCCAATCTTCACAATGTCTTCGATTTGCGTTGACGTGGTTCAAGCCGGATCTGAAATCCTTCCTCACGCTTCAAAATGATGTCGGCTTGCAGCTTGAATTCTTCCTCTTTTAGATCGGAATAAACGCGAAAATTGCGCAGGATAGTGGACAAAATTATCTTCAGCTTTAACATAGCATATTTACGACCTGAAAAAAGGTAAGTAATATAACTATTAGTATCTTTCACTGCGAATTGTTTACACATGAATTTGTTTTATTAAACTTGTATTTAATGTTTTTTTTTTACAATTTTTCGCTTACCCACGCAACTTCTTGGACCTGCAGAAAATGGCACGAATGCATAATAATGGCGATTTGCTTGCTTTTCGGGAAGGAAATTATCAGGGTTAAACACGTCAGGGTTAGGGTAGATCGATTCCAAGCGATGAAGTTTAAAGGTGGCTACTGTGATGGTAGCTCCTGCAGGAACTACGATATCACTCGAAGCTAGTTTTAGATCTTGCTTTAGCGAACGAGCAATAATAGGTACTGGCGGATACATGCGTAGAGTTTCCATAAGGCACCGTTCTAGATATTTCATTTCTAGTGTATCCTGGAATGTGGCTGGACGGTCTGATTCTCCGAAAATTTCGTCCAATTCTTGGATAACTTTATCCTGAATTTGTTGATGTACACCCATCATCGAAAGGAAGAAGCTACTACCAGCTGCCGTAGTATCGTGGCCTTCGAACATAATCGTATCCACTTGGTTTTTTATCTCCTCGTCCGAAATGAGTGCACCATTTTCTGCGCTTTCAAGTAAAAGGTCCAAGAAAGCCAATCGTTTTTTTTCGCCTACATCGTTCTCTTCTACGTCCAAATCATCTTTCAGGTTGGAAGATTGACCAAATGAAAGGCCTTCCACTGTGTTTGTCTTGGTGCTATCACTCTTGGATTTCTCAATATTGACTGTGTTGATTGAGGTGGTAGCCAAAGAGCCACGCGTACCGGTATCGAAGGCTGCCTTCTTATTGCGAATAACCTTTTTTGTCAAACTATGAATGGTATTGAGCAATTTAACTTGTTTCTTAGCGTACTGAGTAAGGTTGAAGAATAGGTCTGGGTATAACCACATTTTACGATGGCGCAGATGCAGAATATCGCACATTTTCATCACGGCCATTGCGTAGTCATATCCAGATTGATCTTGTGTCTTTTTGGATACTCCCATTGCTGTTTCTGTGAAAGCATATGTACAAAGGAAAATATAACAAAGTATGAAAAAAAAATTTGGAGAGATAGTAAACAAGGAGAAATTATAAGCAACTTATGAATTGTAATGAATATCCTCTCCGGCTGGTACATCACCAACCAAGCAAAAGATGTAGAGCAATAACTAACTACTTAATTATGTGGAAAGATAACTTGAATTACTTATTAAATATGGTTAGGCTGTTTATATGAAAATATGAGTTTTTCATATAATTGTACCACCAACCAACGCAGCTGATGACAACACAATGCGGCCCGGGCATGAAACAGTGTATTCGAGCAATATGCGGCAGATTCAGCAGTGCATTCTATGAATTCAGGTATCATTAACGTATTTAAGTAATATGCTGGAGTTTTGGCATTTTTAAAGAATAATTCGGGACAGTGTCACAAAGTCTTGAGATAAAGTATGAAAACCCGTATTTACGGATATAATGCATATAATTTGACAGTCAGGCGAAATTTATTTTCATTTCTATCGCACAAGATTGATCAATTATGTAAATAACTATTACTGTCGAACTTAAATCACAATTCTGGCTGTGAAAATGTATATATGGATGTATGTATACGCAGAAGATCGTACTTCATTGCTATCATTGCTAACATGTGAGGAAGTAGAGGCGGGCCATACGGCTAACGGCACATTTCAAACAACTCTTGTAATACTAGTGATGGATAAAGTCGGCAAAAATCCGGAGTCAACTCCGTTCCGACTTCAATAATTTTGGAACCGACTTCGGAAGGTTGTTCCGGCCAGCATTAACCTGAGCCGTTCGGAATCGTCCGGAATCGCCTGGAGTCGTCCGACTCAGATTTCGGTGAACTCCGGCTGACTCTGATTCCAAACGACTCCGACTCCAAACGACTCCGGGTGACTCCGGACGACTCCGGACGACTTCGAGCGACTCTGCACGACTTCGAACGACGCCGAATGACTCCGGACAACTTCGGACGACTCCGACTCCGGGCCGAACTATTAGTTGGATTCCAACTCCGGCAAAATCCGT
Organism: Anopheles merus; assembly: GCF_017562075.2. Taxonomy (NCBI): domain Eukaryota; kingdom Metazoa; phylum Arthropoda; class Insecta; order Diptera; family Culicidae; genus Anopheles; species Anopheles merus. The sequence continues at coordinate 22,745,217 of NC_054081.1, forward strand.
ACCAACAATAGCCCAGCTTGGATCAGATGCGTGATTGAGCTCCAAAGAGCACATCACTACACTGAACAAGCTAGGGGACTTGTTTGTTGTTTGCCTATAACATGCCAATTGTTGATAAACCGGTCAACTTAGTTTCAACGTAACAATTTATGCCACTCCATCTGTCATAAACAAATAGTCTCTTTTACCGAGCAGACTGTAGATGTAGAGTGAAATTTAGCACGGGGCAAAATTAGTTCAATTTTGCAATTGATTTGAAATGATTTTATTTCATGATGTATGATGTATTAATGTAAAGTGGTTAAGGTTTCAAATGGGTAGAAGTTTAAAAGGTAACTGGCAAGAAATGGAACGAATTAGTTTATTTATTTGTGTATTAGTTCATTGATTATTTTGAATATGCAGTGCAATTAACCATTCGATATTTTATTCTTTAAAAAAAACATAACAAATTTGGCCAACAATAAGGGTTCAACATTTAAATAACTTACCTAATGATGTTAAAAAACAATTTATTTTATTGAAAATATTAAAGCAATATATCTTTGAATTGCTCGATTTTTTATTTGTTTTTTCCATTATAATGAAAAATTTTGACGATTGATTTTTGAAATAAGCTTGTAATTCAGAGTATAATATTTTCTGAATCAAAGGTTAATATTAATGGTCTCCAAATACTAAAAGCATAATAATAGTTCGCAACTCTATACAGAAAAATTAAAAATGTTTTTGGGACAAATGAAGTATTATATTTGATGAGCAGGACTATGTATTGTGTATATATTTGTATAAGATCTATTGTGATCTATTTTCGATTATAGCTGCGCTTGCTAGATTGTTCAGCTCTTGCTCTAAGATCTTTTATCTTATGGCATAATTTATCTATTAGGATATTTTCTGTTCTTCTTGGCGTAGCATCCTACGTGGACATGCCGGCCTATACAGGCTTTCCAGATTTATTCAATAACACAAACAGATAGTCGAGTACTTGCTACGGGACAACGGTCTATTCTAGGCTCGAACCCATATCGAACTGTACCACGGGACTGCCCTATCAGAATATCAAATAATGAAATTGGTGTAACAAAACTGCACAACAGTAATGACATATATTTTAGTTGCTGATAAAGTTTTTTTTAATAAAATATTAAGACCTAAGATTAAGGGTTATATATTACCCAAAAACAAAATCAACTCATGAACAGATAAATAAAAGCTGACCATAAAAATAAATATATGAATAAAGTTTCACTCGTCATAAAATCAGTAAGAACAGAACATTCTGGTTTTTTTTTCTAGGATATTTTTGACATGTATTATTATTTTCACTGAAATCAGGTAAATAAATGAGATTTTTTCAAGTAATTTATCAAACAACGACCAAACCTCACATATCTGGCTGATTGAAATATCGACTACAAATCAAGCAAACTTTCACGGTGTGGGTTGGCTACAGTCGTCATACATTTATTTAGTCAAAATTTTCTTCATTCTTATTCATTAGTTTATATGAAAAATCAATATTATAGCAGTGATTTTTGTTATTCATATGAAAAAACACAGTCTTATTTATATTATACACTTTTTTTTTGGTTTTTTTGACTACCACCGCTTTAGGAACACAACGCACCATACCATCATTTTAGGTCCAATGAAGCAGTCGCAAAAATATGTATTTTTTCTTAAATTTATTTTGTTTGATGATTTTGATTTGTTTGTTTGAAAAATGGCTGTGAATGCAAAGATAAAACCCATTCCAATTGCACCCAAAACATTTCAGATTAAAATTACGCTATGAATAACATTTCCAGCAGTAATAGTCAATAATGTTTAACAGCCATGATATTTTCCGTTAAAATTCGTACCGCTCATGAAGCAAGGATTTCAATGTAACCTTTTGTGAAATGTTCAAACATACTTACGGTTCTACGATAGTAGAACCTTCCGATTGGTAAGTATACTTTCCAAACGTGATTCAAATGTTATGTAACGTGAGTAGCGAACTATGTATTCTAAGACGATCAAAATGATGATTGGTTTATTCAGACCATGTTGAAGCTAGGCGTTGCAATTTGCGATAATAATCAGCGCTTTATAAGAATTTTTTGCTTGAAATCTAAAACTAGTAATTTACCGCAATACACTCAGTTTTCTGGATCAGTTTTCAGTGTGAACAGCATTATTCAAAACTTGCAAGATGCTTTTTAACAGCTCATTATTATTATTTAACAGTCATTATTTGTGGCAGTTGGGTTGATGAAAAAAAGCTTCATTCGATTCTTGAATAATGGCGTTCGCATTAGAAACTGGGCCGTAAAACAGTATAAAACAAATGTAGATAAATAGTTTAATTAATGTAGCTACCAAAAAAAGAAATTAAAGGAGTAAATGGTTTCAAACAGTTACGTAATTTCTTGAAAGGGGTCTCTTTTAACGTTACTTTTTGCGACAATAGGAGGCAGTTTTACTTTATTGAAATAATTTTAACCCTTATCGACATTATTGCTGTATACAAACGAGTTAGTTGGTGTAAGATCTTCCTGATATGATTTAATCTTTACTTTATTTGCAATTCAATATAACCGCAATACAATATTATCTTTCCGTGCATTTAGGTATATCACTAGCTACCACCACCCCATCACATTTACTCTAACATGGATCAAATTGAATGATAATAATTGATACTGAAAAAGAGTAGCGTGTTTGTTTGGCTGGTTATCGGTATGCTCACTTGTAACTTCTGTCATTAAACGGTCTTTTCGAGGGACTTTCATTTTTAGTCATTAGGTAAGGTATGAAACAATCAATTAAAACGAAAAAAATAGATAAACAAACCCAGTAAACCATATTGGCTCGTTTTTTTTTATTTCCTACAAAATATCATGATAAAACATCTAATTTTTCAAAAAAAATCAAAATAAAACAGATAAAATCTTCAAACGCTTGCTATCTGACAGCCATGGCCCCCATGAACTGGCTGTTATATATGATAGCCATGGCACTCAAAGTGTTAGAGAGGCCATTGGAAAATAAGAACATCGATTACTCTTCTTCTCATGTTAACCGTCGTTACTTCTCTCTTTTTTATTCTCGCTTATTTTCTTGTTAATTATTCTGATACTCTTTGCAATGTCAGTTAAGTCCAAAACAAAACAAAAAAATAGAGGATATAATGAAGACAGTGTCTGACAGTATAAACCCAATAAACTGTAAAGCGAACTTTATTTAAAATATTAGATTTCTCGTTTGTTTTTCCTTCGATTCATGTAGCGAATCATTTTTAGTTAGCGAAATGTGACTTATTTATTTTTCTTTTTGGATTCATAAACATTAGGAACGTCGGGAATTATTAGGTGTAAAGATTGACACAAGACAAGAATTTGATGATTTAGAAATAAAATATAATTATTCATTTTGAAGTTGTATTCATTTATAACCTCAGTTGAATGTAAACATCCAATATTATCTTGAACGGATTCCCCTATTTGGTTAACAGTTTCTAACACGGTTCCAAAATCAAAAAGCTTAAGCAAAAGTTATCTAAGAATTATTAGTTTTAAAATCATTCCCCAG